>NC_058413.1:99879176-100166089 GCF_002201575.2 Neomonachus schauinslandi
TTTTTTTTTTTTTTTTTGGTAACATATATTGCATTATTTGTTTCAGAGGTACAGGTCTGTGATTCAACAGTCTTGCACAATTCACAGCGCTCACCATAGCACAAACCCTCTCCAGTGTCTATCACCCAGCCACCCCATCCCTCCCACCCCACCCCCCACTCCAGCAACCCTCAGTTTGTTTCCTGAGATTAAGAATTCCTCATATCAGTGAGGTCATATGATACATGTCTTTCTCTGATTGACTTATTTCGCTCAGCATAACACCCTCCAGTTCCATCCACATCGTTGC
Organism: Neomonachus schauinslandi; assembly: GCF_002201575.2. Classification (NCBI taxonomy): domain Eukaryota; kingdom Metazoa; phylum Chordata; class Mammalia; order Carnivora; family Phocidae; genus Neomonachus; species Neomonachus schauinslandi. The sequence goes on from NC_058413.1 coordinate 99,879,466, forward strand.
AAATGACATGATCTCATTCCTTTTGATGGCTGCATAATATGCCATGGTATATATACACCACATCTTCTTTATCCATTCATCTGTTGATGGCTCTTTCCACAGTTTGGCTTAAATATTAGTATTCTTGATGTTATTCCATGGCTACCTTGGACTCTTCTTATGTATTTTTTTTATTTTTTAAATTTATTTTATGATGTTGAGGTATCTTTCTTCTATCCCTACTTTCTTGAGGGTTTTTATCAAGTAAGGATACTGTATTTTGTCAAGTGCTTTTTCTGTATCTATTGAAAGGATCATATCAAACTCAACACCCAAAAAACAAACAATCCAGTTAAGAAATGAGTAGAAGACATGAATAGACACTTTTCCAGAGAAGACATCCAGATGTCCAACAGACACAGAAAAAGATGCTCAACATCATTCATCATCAGGGAAATACAAATCAAAACCACAATGAGATACCACCCACACCTGTCAGAATGGCTAAAATTAACAAGTCAGGAAATAACAGGTGTTGGCAAGAATGTGGAGAAAAGGTAACTCTTTTGCACTGTTGGTGGGAATGTAAAGTAGTGCAGACACTCTGGAAAATAGTATGGAGGTTCCTCAGGAAGTTAAAAATAGAACTACCCTACAGCCCAGCAATTGCACTACTAGGTATTTATCCAAAGGATAAAAAAAAAATGCTGATTCTAAGGGGCACATGCAGCCCAATGCTTACAGCATTACTATCAATAATAACCAAATCATGGAAAGAGCCCAAATGTCCATTGATTGATGAATGAGTTAAGAAGATGTGGTGTGTGTGTATCTACATATAACATATATAACATACACACACACACACACACACACACTGGAATATTACTCAGTGATCAAAAAGAATGAAATCTTGGCATTTGCAACAATGTGGATGGAGCTAAAGGGTATTATGCTAAGCGAAATAAGTCAATCAAAGAAAGACAGACGTCATAGGATTTCACTCATATGTGGAATATAGGAAACAAAACAGATGAACATAGGGGAAGGGAAGGAAAAATAAGATAAAAACAGAGAGGGAGGCCAAACTATAGTTAAGAGACTTAACTATAGAGAAAAAACTGAGGGTTGCTGGAGGGGAGGTGTGGTGGGGGGAGGTATGGACTAAATAGGTGATGGGCATTAAGGAGGGCACTTGTTGGGGTGAGCACCGGGGGTTATATGTCAGTGATGAATCACTAAATTTTACTCCTGAAAATGCCCCCCCCCAAAAAAGAATTAGTATTTGTGCCATTCGGCTTGGGTGATTTCCACTATTCTGTCTTCCAGATTGCTGTTCCATTCTTTCATCTAATCCACTGTTGATTTACTCTAGTTTACTTTCCATTTCAGTTTGTATTCTTTAGCTCTGGTTCATTTTTACATTTTCTAACTCTTTGTTGAAGTTCTCCATTTGCCCATTTTGGTCAGCATCTTTATAACCATGACTTTGAACTCTTTATCAGGTACATTAGTTATCTCTGTTTCATTAGGGTTTTTTTTCTGGGGTTTTATTTTGCTTTTTCATTTGGAACATAATTCTTTGCTCCTTGTTTTGCTTGACTTTTTGTGGGGTTTTTTCTATGAATTAAGCTGAATAGGTACCTCTCTTAGTCTTAAAATAGTGGCCTTGTGTAGGAGCATCCCCTGTGTAAACTGTGTGCCTGGTGGTTTTGGTGGGATGGCTGGGGCTAGAGCAGGCATGGGTCCTGGGGTCTTCAGGGTGTTATTGATGAGATAGCTGGGCCTGGAATGGGCATGGGCCAGGGAATCCTGCTATGTCCATCCTTGCAAGATGGCTGAGTCTGGAGTTGGTGCATACCAGGGAGTTCATGGTCCACACCATGCCAGGGCTGCTTGGGCTACATGGGCAGATGGCTGTGTCAGGCATGGCCTGGGGAAATCCTGTGGCATGCCACTCTGGGGCCCCTTGGCAGGACAGATGGAGCTGGGGGGGGGCTGTGAAGGGGGGTTGGGACAGGGTGGTGCCCTTAGGGGCAGCTGGAGCTGACGTGAACTAGAGGCCCAGGACTTGCTAGGGCAGCCCTAGTAAGCTGGCTACAGCACCTGGACCCTGCTCCCATCCATGCTATTACAGTGGAGGGGGAATGTTAAAAAAAAAAAAAAGGCACTTGTCAGCATCTCCAACTCCAGAAAGTTTCAGTAGTTCCCCTACTTGCTTGGCAGATGATTCAGTGTGAGTAAATGGATTTCCTTCACTTATAGACTAGTTGCCTTTTAAATAGCTATTTTTTGCTGTGCCCCAGGACAAGCAAGTCTGTGCGTGGGCACCCCCATGATATCCCTCCCTAATGCAGGTTGCTGTGCTGGGGGTGGAGGTCCTATGGTTACCACGCCTCCATCTTTTTTACCCTCCTCTATGCAGTCCCTATATCACTTGTTGTGAAGCAGCTGTTCAATCAGCCCTCAGTTCTTCAGGGGGAATTGTTGTATATGTAGTGGTAGATTCAGTGTGTCCATAGGAGGAGGTGAGTTCAGGGTCTTCCTATGCTGCCATCCTGGACCCTATATTCAAAGAATTTACAGTTTGTTGGTGTCATTTAAGACACTATGACAAAGTGTGACAAACTTGGGGTAAAGTGGGCTAAAATGATAAAATAATTGAGTTTTTATTACTAAGCAAGAATTGGTAACTTTACTTTCATAGGAAGTCTTTTTTTTTTTTTTAAGATTTTATTTCTTTATTTTGACAGAGAGAGAGAGAGACAGTGAGAGCGGGAACACAAGCAGGGGGAGTGGGAGAGGGAGAAGCAGGTTTCCTCCTGAGGAGGGAGCCTGATGTGGGGCTCGATTCCAGGACCCCGGGATCAGGACCCGAGCTGAAGGCAGACACTTAACGACTGAGCCACTCAGGTGCCCCTCAAATATTTAAATCTTACCCAGAGGGTTCTTTTTGCAGGGGGAACAAGAGGAGAAAACGTGTTCTTATATTAAACATTAATGGGCACCATTTAGAAAATTCGTATCAGAGAAAAATTCTACTAAAAATAACTATTACATTAAGAGGATGATGCTTCAGTAGGGTTTTTCACCTCCGTTATGACCTATTAAGAGAATACTTAGAAAAGATAGTAGGCTCTTAATAAATACTGATGAATATGTGATATTTTAGATCTTGCTGATTTTTTTGGCAGGAAAAACAGTTACAATGAAAAAGAAATGCAAGTTTGGAGTGGCATCCACAATCCCTGGTGGACATGTCTGGAAAGAGACCTGGAATCCTGTCTCCTGTAGTTTGGCTCCAATCAAAATGAAAGAATACCTAAGAGGAAAATTCATATATCTAATGGGAGATTCCACGATCCGCCAGTGGATGGAATATTTCAAAAACAGTATCAACAGTATGCCTCAGTCTAAGATATTATTTATATCCCTTTCAGAAATTTACTTTTTATTTCAAGGAAACAATAGGAAATGCCTCTTCTTCATATTTCTTAATCACCAAAACTTTTTTTTTAAAGATTTTATTTATTTATTTGAGAGAGAGAATGAGAGAGAGAGAGAGCATGAGAGGGGGGAGGGTCAGAGGGAGAAGCAGACTCCCTGCCGAGCAGGAAGCCCGATGCGGGACTCGATCCCGGGACTCCAGGATCATGACCTGAGCCGAAGGCAGTCGCTTAACCAACTGAGCCACCCAGGCGCCCTTAATCACCAAAACTTTTTAAGATATCATTGTCTTTCCTTTAAAAAAATACATTCATCTGACTGGAAGGGAGCATGTGTAGGAAAGGTTATTACATCCCTATCCCAGTGCATACCTCAGTATGTAGCCAGCATGCTCACAAAATCATTGAAAGAGCTGAAAATAATGTAAAATTTTATATTGTCCATTTTCTACGGTTGGCATGATTATTAAGGGTGTGGATTCTAGATCCAGATCCTCTGGGAGCAAAATCTGGCTTCTCCATGTCCTATCTGGGTAATCTTGGGCAAGTTACATAACTACTGTCCCTCTAAGTTTCTTCATCTGTAAAACTGAGATGAAAATAGTACCCACATGGTAAAATGAAGTAATATATACAATGCCTTTAGAATTGTTTGTTACATAGGTAAGTCCTCTTTGGTGTAACCTATCATCCCTATTATCATTACATGAAAAGAGAGATTCCAGAAGCAAGACAATGACTTTGCATCAGTTAGAAATAATACTTAAAAGCATGGGCTGTGTTGTCTAATGTACATAGACTGTGCACTTAGAAGCTATGGCCTTTGGCGTGTTACTTATTTTCTGTGCCTCATTTTCCTCATCCAGCTACAAATAATATTATCTGGTGGTGGCTATGAAGACCAAATGAGATAATGGTTATAAAATACTTAACACAGTGCCCAGTGAACAAGAGCTACTGCAGCTGTATCCCATGTCCAAGTTGGGCTGGAATCCAGTGGCTAGAATCCTAGTCCAGTTGCTCTATTTACTAAACCAAGGATGCACCAGTAATAATAGAGAATTCACTAGTAGATCTTAGCACTCTTCACTGGCAAACTGTGACTGCCTGCCTACTGGGTCCTGGGTCCTGGCTGTCATCACTGAGAATAGTGCGCCTTCTGTGGCTCCATTATGACCTTTCTGACATGATGCCACTCTTGTGATCTCAAACTTAGAAGGTCAGCTGATCCTCCCAATAAAAAGAGAAAATAGGGGACTTGGCTCCAAGAAATAGGTAGAATTCCCAACAAAAGGGGGAGAGTTGTAAACTATGACCTCTGAACTCCTCCAAACCTCAGTTTCCTCATCTATAAAATTCAGGGTTCGATGGTAATCTTTAGCATCACTTTCTATAACAGTGGGTCTCTTAGGCTATAGAAAGTACAGAATTTAATGAGTTACTTCCTTCTTTGTCTAACCTTTTAAATTGTAGCAAAATGTCTGTTGCACATTTTCTTAAAAGTTAAATTTTATAGCAGGCTTTGGAAAAGGAAATTGAAGTAAATTAGAAGCAGAATGAAGACAATGATACTGCCATTTTCCTTCAACCACTGCTCCAGTGTCTATTTTCAAACGCCGTGGGTGAAAACTTTAAATGTAGCCCTTTACTTCAAAGATGGCACTTGTTACAAAGCATTAATAATCCTTTTCTACATATTTTCCTCAGAACTTCTAACTACAAAGCAGCTGGCCCTGATAGTCTGATAAAGGCCTAATTTATATGATGAAAAGTGGAAGGACTTCATTTTATTCTATTCGTATTATACTCATATTTTCATGGGTTCTAAGATTGAGTAGACGGTTTTCATAAGAATTGGGAGCAGCTTCAAATTGAGGTGCAGATTCTGTCACTAGCTCTGTAATCTTGAGCAGGTCATTTCATCTCTTGATTTTCTACAACATGACGTGTGTGTGTGTGTGTGTGTGTGTGTGTATAGCAGTTGGTTTCACTTTCCACAGTTTGAGTTACTGTCAACGACAGTCTGGAAGCAGATCATCCTCCTGACATATTGTCAGAAGGTCAATAGTAGCCTCAGTCTGTGTCACAGTGCCTACATCATTCACTTCACTTCATCTCATCATGTAGGCATTTTATCATCTCACATCATCACAGAAAAAGGATGTGTCCCATACAAGAAGATATTTTGAGAGAGATCACATTTACATAACTTTATTGCAGTATATCGTTATAATTGTTCTATTTTATTTTCATTGTTAATCTCTTACTCTGATTTATAAATTAAACTTTATCATAAGTATGTATGTATAGGAAAAAACATTGTATGTGTGTATATATATATGTTTTTTCCTATACATACATACTTATGATAAAGTATGTATGTATAGGAAATGGAGCCACCCTAAATATATATACACCCTATACATATATATATACCCTCTATATACACACACACACCATATATATATATAGTGTGTGTGTGTGTATATGTATATGTGTGTGTGTGTGTGTGTATATATATATATATATATATATATATATATATTGCTACCTGCACTTTCAGACATCCACTGGGGCTCTTAGAATGTATCCTGAATGGATAAGGGGGACTACTGTGTGTGTGTGTGTGTGTGTGTGTGTGTAGAGGGAGAGGAGCATGATTTGAGGTGTATGAATATATCTAAATAAATGCTTTGTAAACTATGAAGCCCTTCACAAATGAATAGTAATACTATTATAGATGAGATGCTCAGTAACATTCTAAGCATATGAAAAGGAAACACAAAAGTATAGAATATAATTCCAGGGATGCCTGAGTGGCTCAGGTCATGATCCCAGGGTCCTGGGATGGAGTCCCCCATTGGGCTTCCTGCTCAGGGGGGAGGCCTGCTTCTCCCTCTGCCTGCCCCTCCTCTTGCTTGTGCTCACTCACTCACTCTCTCTGATAAATGAATAAAATCTTAAATATAAATATATATATATTATAAATATATATAAATATATATAAATATATATATATTTATATATATATAATTCCAGTCTTAAGGAAACTTAGAGTATTTGGAGAAATAGGTTTACTCGGTTTTTTTAAAATGTAAAAACACTAATTAGTACTTTCTCTATCCTCAAGCTTAATCTACAGCTCACAAGATGTACAAAAATAATACCTAAAAAGTTAACTACATCATGCTCCAATGAAGTTACTTCAGTGATTACCATCCCCAGTCAATTTGCTTCTACATGATTCTACAAGGGAGCATATATAACTCCTTATCTGTAGAACACTTTGGATTGTTCAAATAATTTTCACAACTGTTCCTTCATTTAAGCCTATAATCAGTCATGATTAACTTATTGTAAACACCAAACCTTTTCTTCTGTCTTTATGATCTTTATAACTTTATACTTGTTTCATTTTGGGATTGCCTATTTGTCATCAGCACTGAAGTCAGTGGATCTACATGAATCTGGAAAACTTCAACACCAACTTGCTGTGGACTTGGACGAGAATATCAACATCCAGTGGCAAAAACATGGTTACCCTTTGGTTGGCTCATTGAGCTATTCAGTGAAAGAAATTGAGTACATCGCACAAGTCATTGACAGAACCGGAGGAGGAAAAAACATAATCATTGTAATTTCTCTGGGCCAGCATTTCAGACCCTTCCCCATTGATGTTTTTATCCGAAGGACCCTCAATATCCACAAAGCTGTTCAGCGTCTTCTTCTGAGAAGCCCAGACACTATGGTTATTATCAAGACAGAAAACATCAGGGAGATGCACGGTGATGTGGAAAGATTCAGTGACTTTCATGGTTATGTCCAGTATCTTGCCATTAAGGATATTTTTCAAGACCCCAATGTGGGCATCATTGATGCCTGGGATATAACAATTGCATATGGCACAAATAATGTCCACCCACCTCAATCTGTAGTCAGAAATCAAGTTAGGGGCGCCTGGGTGGCTCAGATGGTTAAGCGTCTGCCTTCGGCTCAGGTCATGATCCCAGGGTCCTGGGATCGAGTCCCGCATCGGGCTCTCCGCTCAGCGGGGAGCCTGCTTCTCCCTCTGACCCTCTCCCCTCTCATGCTGTTTCTCTCTCGCTCACTCTCTAAAAAATAAATAAAATCTTAAAAAAAAAAAAAAGAAATCAAGGTAGTATATTGCTAAACTATATTTGCTAGATAACACCTCTGAAATCCATTCACTTAATTAAAAACATTTATAAAGTGTTTGCTATCATGCCAGTTCCTGTGTTTGGCTCTGAACTCCCAATTAGCATGAGAGAATCTGCACTATGGCTAATCCATAAACCACCAATTCAACCAAATAAATTATTTCTAATTGGGCCTCCACTTAAGAATAAAAACTAAAAGTGCCCATGAAAAGGACCTACACTTCTTGATCAGAGTCCTGCTACTCTTCACAAATGAGAAGTCAAGACACCTAATGGTTAAAAGTTGTCTCTGATTCGTGGAAATCCAGTGCAATAAAGTTATTTTAAAATATTTGGAGAAAGCGGTCCCATTTTCTTGTTTCTGCTGCTAAAGACAAGCTCAAGATGATTTCCAAGTGGCAAGAGAAGTCCTGTAAGGCAGTTCTCCATGTCTGCAGTCCTAGAGGAGCAACAAAGTTCTAAGCAAGGCTCCCTGGATACCGAAAACCTCTGACTTTTCTCTCCCTGTAAGAACTCCCACTGCTGGAAGCTAATCTGATTTGATAGAATTTATCCTCCAGGAATATAGAACAATACAGGTAAAGACACAGTTCCCTAGAATTCAAGAAGCTGAGCTTCAGTCCTTTTGTTGACAGTAATTTTACAACTTTGAATAAAGCACTTCAGACCTCTGGGCCTATTTCCCAACTTAAGGAATCAGTCTAAGACGAGATTTTTTTCAAACCTTGCTCTGTGCAGATCTGGGTGCTGTAGGTGGTACTTCAGGTATCGCCCGCAGGGCAGGACTTAGAACAGGTGCCTGGTGGGCAGGGTACAAGTTCTGCCGCACCATTTCAGCCAAGCTATCAGCCAGGTTAACTTATAGGTGTGTTGAACTTGTGGGAGGGCTTTTGATTTGAAGAAAGCTCCACTGCTTAAAACATGTTGGAAAATCGTGGATAATCAACAACATTGGTTTCTCTAATCTACACATGTAGGTTAACATTTTAACCTCTTTCTCTTGCATTTTAACAGACCTTCCCAAAACTTGACCAAACAAGAATTATTGATAGAATTTCAGTTGAAAGGGGCAGTATAATTATTATAAAACAATTTGGCATCCTATTCTTCCTTAATTTTTCACTCTAAACCATGCCCCAGATACCACTGGGCCTCTGGCCTACTCTTGATGCTTCTAAGAAAGAACAATTATAATAGAAACATAATCTATTTACGCAGTTTCCTCTGGGTAAGGGATAATTTTCTACTTATTTGCCATGTTCATGGTTCAGTGCCCAGTAAACACTGAGATGGTCAAAAAATATTATGTGCCAGGAACTGTTCTAGTCTTTAGAGATAAAGTGGTCAAAAAGACACATGAATTCTCTGCCATCAAAGAATTTACACTGTAATGAAAAAGATAAAGATATAAATTCCAACCTGCTAAAGTAGTATCAACAAAGTATATGATGTAATATAGTGGACAGTGATGGCATGCTGGTGATGGAGGTGACAAGTATAGTTGAGAAGGCATCCCAGAGAGGAAGGCATTTCAAATGAGATCAAACTAGTGGAAAGGAGTCATCCATGAGAGAAAGCAGGCACAGAAAAAAATGACAATTGCAAAACCTCTGAGATATGATGGGGCTTGGTTTATTTAAGGAACAGGAGATCATTATGCCTGGAGTATTGTCAATGCAGGAAATATGGAGGGAGAAATTAGAGGAAGGCAGGGGCCAGATCATGTATGGCCTGTGTAGCCTATGGCAAGGAGTTTGAATTTTATCCTAATTACAATGGGAAGGCAGTCGAGGGAGGAGAAAATAGAAGGAGCGGAAGAATAAGAGGAGGAGAATGCAAGGGAGGGAGGGACTGGTTACCTGAACCTGGGCATCACTATAGACTCTTGTCGTTGCTAAGGTCAGAATGAACAAGAGTTGTGAAACCAAGCAAACCCAGCACAGCATGTGTTGTTCTGTTAATGAAGTGACTTTCCATGACCACTCTTCATTGGGGGGGGGAATGGATAAGGGGTATTGGAGGTCTTGCTAAAGGGACAGATTTTTTAAAAAGACACAGAGGGCTATAATTTTAGAACAGAGACTAAAAATTAGAATGTGTCCTACAGTTTTTAAGAAAAGAAAGAGAAATATGTTTTTATATATCCCAAGAGATGTATAAATGTATAAATCCTAAGAGAAAGTATAGGCTCAGATAGGGTAATACATTCAGAATAGCTCTCAGAAGTTAGCACTTCTGGTTCTTCCAAAAACTGAATCATCATAAACACAGAAGTAACGGCCTCTATGTCTCCTTGACATTTGGTGTGGTCATTTTCCATCTGAGATGATTGCCAAGTGTGTACGCCGCAAATGCAAGTTGGTTTTCTAACAGGAGGAAAAAGTGAAAACACCTGGCACTCAGCCTTTTGGGCAGGATGGATTCTTACAGATGGATAAATACTCCTAAAAGAAACAAAGAGGTAAATATTTCCAAGGAAAACCATTATCAAGAGGCAATGATGTTAAAAAATATACTGAGAAGAAACTAAGAAGGTGAGTGTTTTTTAATTACATAAATGAGGATCTTGCCAAGGAGAATGTTTCAAAAACTGGTATATTCTATGTACCAGGTATTGCTGAATTCCTGCAGTTATGATTTCTCGTCATTGTATCACTCTGGATCCAATTAGAAGGTAGAAACCACACTGTAGGGCGCCTGGGTGGCTCAGTTGGTTAAGCGACTGCCTTCGGCTCAGGTCATGATCCTGGAGTCCCTGGATCGAGTCCCGCATCGGGCTCCCTGCTTGGCAGGGAGTCTGCTTCTCCCTCTGGCCCTCTTCCCTCTCGTGCTCTCTGTCTCTCATTCTCTCTCTCTCAAATAAATAAATAAAATCTTAAAAAAAAAAAAAAAAGAAGGGAGAAACCACACTGTGAACTAAACCAAGGAAGTCTCATAGAATTATTAAACCCTTGATAAAGGAGTGATTGTAATATATAAGGAAACCATATGGTACACTTACGGTAGAGGGAGGGAATCCAAGGAAGGAGCAACGTGGAAGGGGCCCTCCCAAGGCAAAGGGTCAGACCGTGTTGGTGAAAGTCGCAGAGGTTGATGGTTGGCCCAGGCCACAGCTGGTGTGCAGTTGCTGGGCAAGCAAAAAACATCCTCTGTGGTGTGGGCAGGGTGCAGGTGATTGGCAAGCAGGGGCACGGGCATGCCGAGGGGGCGGGGACTTGGGACGCAGGCAAACTCTGCAGGAGGCCTGCCGAGGGAATGGGTGCCCAAGCAAACAGGAGGCCTTCACAGGCAGGAAGATTTGTAGTGACTTTTCCCTGTTGCAAAGGCCAGGGAAGATTATCACTAGTCCAGGACAAGGCTGCAAGGTCACCAAATGATGGACAGGTTAGACGGGAGGAGCTCCACCAGATAGCCCCATACCCACAACACCAACCCACTGCAGAGCCACTGGACATAGCAGCATAGCTCCTTCCTCCTCTAATGTCCCTCCAGTGCCCTCTACTGAGAACGTTTGACAATGTGCAGGAGAGATGCTTAAGAGAATTCGGTCCATTATTTCAGAGAACATATTGAAGGGTGAGTTTGGAGCTGAGAGACAATAAGTTAACTGTTATAGTCATCAGCCTACTCCTTTTTACTGGGTAGTTTCTCTAGGAAACAAGACCATGCTCTAATAATACTCTACATCTTTAAAAAAAAAATTTAAAACCTATATCTAAAAAACTCTATAGATCCCTGATATTACATTTCTCTTCAGTTACTGTCACACATCTCCCCCTTGAACAAAACCTTCTTGAAAATATGATTCTATATTCACTGTCCTCATTGCCTCCTATTCTCTGTTACAACACATTCCACGTTGGCTTATGTTCTCTGCTGCGCCTGTTAGGGTCACCTTTGTGTTGTCAAATATAATGGCCACTTGTCTGTGTTCATCCAATTCAGCCTCTCGGTGGCATTTAAGTGGAATATGCCTTCTTTATTTAGACCCTCACTTTCCTTTGTGTGACATGACTCTTTCAGTGTTTTCCTCTTGCCTGCCTAGAGACTTCTTCCCCCTCTCCTTTGGCCATTCTACCTCTGCTACTTGGCCTCTAAATTTGGAATACCCTGGGGTTCAATCGTATTCACCTGCTTTGCTCTGTAGTCTCATTCTGGGTGATATCCACCCTTTGGTTTAAATACCGCCTATAGTTTCACTGACTTCTAAATATTTGTCTCCAACTCTGATCTCTCTATTGCATTTAGGAATTGCATATCCAATTGCCTACTTAACTCTCTATGTTCCTGTCTAGGCGGTATCTCAAACTCACCATGATGAAAGTAGAATTCTTGATTTATATTCCAAAACGCATTTGTCCCTAGTCTTCTCCAATTCAAAAAATGTTAGCAAGACCCAAACAGTAGTCAGGAGCTATCCTTATTCATCCATTTCTTTCCAAGTCCTGCCATATTTTCTTATATGTAGACAATGTGTCTCCTCTACTTTCATTCCTACCATCCTGATTCAGGCTATACCTCCTCTCTCCTGGAGGTAGGCAACAACTGGTCTTTCTGCTTATAATCTTGAAACCTCTGTAAGGCATTCTCTACACAGCAGCCAGACTGATCTTTTGAAACTGCAAATTGGATTGTTTCACACCCTTAGATAAAAAATCTTTCAGTGGATTCTAAATCCAGCCTCAGGGCAAGTGTCTCCTAAGAGATAATTCTTCCTGACCACACAGTCTAGATGTAGGTCCCTCCATCTCTCTATTATTTAATTACTTTATCATGTTCCCTTTTTATGTGACTGTGTATCACTATCCAAGATGATCTCATTAAGTTAGTTTTACATGTGATTTTTACCTGTTCTACTTAATGCTAGATTCTAAGCTCCCTAACTGTGAGGGTCTTGTGTTGCTCACTAGATGTTTTATCCACAGCATCTAGAAAATGCCCAGAATATATTGGTTCAATCTGTACATGTTGGATGAAATAAAGGCTCCTCTTAAATTTTCCAGGGAGAAAGCTAGATGCAACAGTGGCTACCAGTCACCTATTTGGAATTACAGAGCTCTTTATGTGTAGAATGGCATGGCATGTAGTAAGGACATGTTCTCTCTCAGGAGAACATATCCATGATTATTACAGAAAGACTCCAAGACTCATCAAGTCTGCAAAAGCCCATGAGATGTGTATCACAAAATATTTTCATGTTATGACTCAGAAATGAAAAATTTAGGGACAAAAATTGTAGTTTTCATTATTACCTATTGATGACTGAAGCTTTAAAAGAGAACAGAGAGTATGGACACATGTTAATAGTTGTATCTTTGTGTTGCCAGGAAAGATTTGCTCTTTTGGAACATGAACAATGATACTGATCCACCTGGCTCCTGCAAAGGGCTTGGCACACAGAAAAACAAGGAAGAAAAAGATTTGGTCTCTGACCAGAAAGTATTTATAATCCAACTAAAGAGATAAACTTGTATAGAAATAACTTAGAAATGAAACCAGGGGTCTGCCTGCATAGCCTAAACTTCTAGATCTCATACTAAATTAGGCTCTAAAAGTATCCCTTTGATGGGTTTCGCACTTCCAGAACAAGGTAAGGATCATGTTGACTATATATTCCTGCCTTAAATCCATCATCCAAGCTGTTCCTTTTTAATGGGAAGAAAACCCTTCCTAGCATTCTCTAATTAAAGAGAACTGTCCTTCAACTCCCAGATCTATATAGGTATACTCAACCACTCCCTCTCCTGTTGTGCACTCATGGCACTATTTTCGTATGGCTGTAATGTAATATTGTATTAGAAATAATTCTACCTGTGTCTGATAACATAGATAACACTGAAACTAAATTACATATTTCACGAGGACAGGGAATATACCTTTATCACTTACAAAGTTTCAGAGCCAGAGTTTCAGAGCTGAGAGACCATCCATGGATTCCCAGTTCTTTCCAAGTCTGCAACTGCAGGCAATGCAGTACATGATTGAGACTAAATGAGTGATTAAATAAGTAACTTATATGACTCATGGGGATAAACTGTCAGATAAAGCTTCCCTAGAGATAAAGGATTAATGACAGGAAATATGACTCCCTCTCTTACTTGCCTTCAACTGTACTGCCCTCTATATTAAACATCTGTTGTTTCTGCCCTGACCAATACTCCCCCCTTCTAGTAACAGAGCCCCTCTTTTCCTAGAGAACTGCACTTACTCCACTTTATATCATACTAATGGAACTGTCAACCATGTGGTTCTGCCTCTCTTTGGATCTTACTCATCCACTAAAGCACTCTCCCCCACGCTTAAGTGGTTGGTCCTAGAAGAGTCTATCGGGATTGTTATTTTTGGAGTTCTTTCTGTGACCTATAAATTCTGGATCTCTCACTGAGAGATCCTGAACACTGAAGACCATGTATGGCTTAAGCTTCTTGGGACTACAGTGTGAAAAGGATCAGTCTGAGAATGGATCCAAGGAAAGAGGACAGTAGACCCTAGAGGCTTAGAGAGTTGGCTTACCTTATTTGACCCCCTAGATGAGTCATTCAGTTTCCTTTCTCTTTTTCCTTCAGCTGTCACGGAAACTACTAGCATGAGTTGGAAACTACAACTGGAAGAGTCCTGGATAATGTGTTTCTGTAAGGTCAACTTGCCCCTGGAGAGTAATAAATAGAGATTGCAGATGCAGTTGTAAAAGTCATTACAAACCATAGAAAATTAGCAGAATTCAACAGTCCTAGGATCTGTGATTGATACTGAAAAAAAATTTTCTGGATACCCTGATGGGCAATAGTTGAAATGATAGTATTTCTGTCTTTTGCTGTGAATCTTCTTGAAGTAAGGTGGACACAAAGAGTTTGTATGGAGACTGAATGGTTTTATTTCACATATTTCTCCCGAAACAAATAATGAAAGAAACAGATTAAAGGAACTACCAAGTGCCTGCATATGTTTTTACACTTAATCCTCACAAACCCTAAGAAATTTGTGCTATTAATATCCCACTTTATAGATGACTAAATTCTGCCTGTAGATGAGTAGAAAGTTAAAAAATTGTCCAGGATCCTAAAGCCAGTCTATGAGAAACTTTTGTTTATCAGTATCTAGTGATAAAAGATAAACAAGTAACTCACAATATAAAGGAATAACAAGATGTTAACAGTAGAAAGTAGGAAGCTGATGATAAATAAGAAAACCTATGGAATTTATTCAAAATGGTGGACTTGGCACACACTGTAGCCTTCCCTCTAAAATAAGTCCACAGAAATGTCTGGAAGGAGATTTATAAAACTTCATTACCACGACAGAAAAGAAGAATTTCCTTAAAACAGAGAATGTGAAAAAATCCAAAGACTAATATCAGAAGGGATGAGATTAAACTTGAAAAGTCCAGTCCAAGATGAATTTGTGTCTGGACTGCCACAAAAGTTTCATATGCCAGGATCAGGAGAGAGCCCTGAGAAGATTGTAGTCTCATAAGTGTGCAATAGCATTATATCTAAAAACCAATGTGTATACCTTAATTTAAAAATAATTTATTGCTAATTTTCCAATAAATCATAATCACTGATCATGATTACCATAACAAATATGATAATGAAAAAGTTTGAAATATTGCAAGAATTACCAAAACGTGACAGAGACACAAGGTGGGCAAATGCTATTGAAAAAAAAAAAAATGGCACCAATAGATTGCTTGATGCAAGGTTGCTACAAACCATCAATCTGTAAAACAAAGCAAAACAAAAATGCAGTACCTGCAAAGCACAATAAAGTAAGGTATGTCTCTATAAGTAGGCCAGTAGTGAATCTCAAATTCAAAGATGAATATATAACCAAAACTTACCAATCATTTGAAAAAGGTGAATATTTGAAAGAAAAAGCATCAAGCACAACAATGAGAAGAAATTTGCAAGTCAAGGACACATTAGGTTACATAGGACATAAAATATAATTCGTCTCTGGAGTGACATGAGAAGATATTGCAGCCATACTTAGAGTTAGCTAGATGTTTGCTAAACTAAATGTGTGATAGATGAAATAAAGGAAAACTTGAAGGACACACTGAGAATCAAAACAAAAACACACTGGCTAAGATGAAATATTAATTCAAGAATTCATCCAGAATATAGAATAAAACAAAAATGAGATCAAAATTGTGAAAGGAAAGTTAGCAGGTATTAGTTCTCAGATTTAAAGGGTCATGAGCCATTAAAAGTGCCAAGCAAGATAAAAAGATTTGCATAAATTTCATAAGACCAAGGATGAAGAGAAAATTTTTAAAAATTCCAGAAGGATATTAACTTTGATATCTGATATTTCATCAGCCACATTAGATGCAAGAAGAAAATAGAACAGTGTCTTCAAAGCTATGAGACAAATATTTTTCATCTTATAATTCTATACCACATAAACTTAACTATTTGTGGGGGCAAAACAAAAACCTGTTCAGTGTTATGCTGGCCCTTTCTGAAATCACTAAAGATTTTACAAGATGAGAAATCACTTTAGTAGAAAGGAGTAGATTTTAGAAATAATATTGTTGAGGAAAAAAAGAACACAACATTGCTGTAATTGTGAGCTAATATGTAATATATAAAATATTTTTTAATTTAAACTCAATTAGCCAATGTATAGTACATCATTAGTTTTTGATATAATGTTCAGTGATTCATTGGTTGTATATAACACCCCGTGCTCATCATATCACGTGCCCTCCTTATTGCCCATCACCCAGTTACCCCATCCCCCCCCACCTCCCTTTCCGCAACCCTCAGTTTGTTTCCCGGAGTCAAGAGTCTCATATGTAAAACTTATTCTTAAGCATAAAGATTAGTATTATGGGTGATAGTAGTTGATAATCGCTGAGTTTTAAAAAGTGCAAAACACAGTTCTAAATATTATACATGTATTAATTCATTTAATCTTCCTAACAATCCTGTGAGCTATACACCTGGAAAATGATAATACTGAGGCATAGAAAAGTTGAATAACTTGCCATTTGTCACAGAGCTAGGAGGTGGTAGAGCCAGGATGTGAACCTATAAATAACACTGAGATTCCAGACGATATTAACATGTGTTATGTACTAACTGAACTGTGTCCTTCCCAATTCATATGTTGAAGTCCCAACCCTCAGTACTTCAGAATATAAACATATTTGGAAATAAGGTCTTTAAAGAGGTTATTAAGTTAAGATGAGGACTTTTGTGTAGGGCATTCCAATAGAACTGCTGTCCTCGTAGGAAAAGGAAGACATACCAGGGAGGCACATGAACAGAGGAAAGCATGTGAGGACACCGCAAGGAGGGCACCATTTGCAAGCCAAAGAGAGGGACCTCAGAAGAAACCAGACTTGCCAACGTTATGATCTTGGATTTACAGCCTCCAGAACTGTGAGAAAATACATTTCTGTTGTTTACACCACTCAGGCTGTAGTATTTTGTTATGGTAGCTCTAGCAAACTAATACTGATTTGAGTGATAACAGTGTAGCAATAGAAAAATTTTACATGCTAGTAAATTCTAGATGCATCTTTTAAAGTAGCAATTTAAGCTTACTGGTTTTTTTTAATTAAGAGCAACTCATAAAGAAATATCTAATTTTAAACCAGAAAAGGCAAAAATGTAACAAAGGAAACACATTTTAAAAAAAGAAAATGAGAAGAAAGAAACCAAGAAAGACCTGGAAATTGGATTTACAAAGTACGATGGTAGAAAGAAGTCCGTATGTATCAGTGATCATACTATATTTAAGAGTAAAATTCCTAATCAAAAGACCGTTCAGGTTAAAATAAAAAACTAAGCATACACTTAACATGCAACCCAGGAATTGCCTTCCTGGACATTTATCTCAGAGAAAGGAAAATTTATGTTCGCATAAAAACCTGTACACAATTGTTCATAGCAGCTTTATTTGCTATACACCAAACTTGGAAACAATTAAATGTTCCTCAGTAGGTGAATGGTCATGCAAACTGCAGTACATCCATACAATGGAATGCTATTGGCAATACAAAGTGTTATATATATGCAACTGATAATTTATTGAAAACTACCCCTGAAACTAATGATGTACTATCAGTTGGCTAATTGAATTTAAATTAAAAAAAATACGAAGGAGCAATCTATTGGTATATACAACAGCTTGGATGGATCTCTATGCTATATATAAGTGAAAAAGCCAATCTCAAAATATCATATACGGTATAATTCCATTTATGTAACATCTTTGAAATGACAAAATTATAGACAGAATAGATTCATGATTACCAGAAGTTAGGAATGGTGGGAGAGCAGGATGGGTGTGACTACAAAGGGCTAGATGAGGGAGATGTTTGTAGTAATGGAACAGTTCTGTATCTTGGTTTGTAGTGGTAGTTACACAAATTTATATATGGGATAAAATGATAGAGATCTATACCCATGCATTGTACCAATGTCAAATTCCTGGTTTTGATCTTGTACTATATAGTTATGTAAATTGTAACCATTGGGGAAAACTAGATGACGAGCACAGAGAATCTCTCTGTACTATCTTTGCAACTTCCTGTGAATCTGAATCTTAAGTGCAAGGCACTGTTCTAAATATTGTAATGTATTAATTTAATCCTCATCGCAATCTTATGAGCTGCATACCTGGAAACTAATCATAGTAAGGCACTGATAAATTGGGTGGTTTTTTTTTTCCCCTGCACAGTGAACAATGGCACTTGGTAAACATGTAAAAAAACATTTCTTCATTGAATAAATGCCATTAGACAATTATAATATTGAATAATTAGAGGGATTAAAAAGTTGAAATAAATACTAGATAAAATAATATATACAGAAGGAGATAATGGGAGCCAAGCATTTCTTTGCATAAAGGGAGCAGCAAAAATAAAGATCAATTTTAAGATTTGTTCAATATGCATATTAAAATTTTTAATTCATAAAGTGGATATACATACCTCTATATATGATTAAACTTCCAAAACTATAAAGGGGAGGGAAAGAGAAAAAGTATAATCATCAAAATATAAGAAGATAAGCCACAGAGTGGCAGAAAATATTTTCAAAAGACATATGCGTGTTATCCAAAATATACAAATAATTCTTAAAATTCAACAATAAGAAAACACAAAAAATTGGGCAAAAGACTTGAACATTTGCCTCACTAAAGATATACAAATGGCAAATAAGCATATGAAAAGATGCTCAACCTCCTATATTAGGAAACTGAAAATTATAACAAGAATGAGATATCACAACATACTATTAGAATGGCCAAAATCCAAAACATTGGCCATACCAAATGCTGGGGAGGATGTGGAGCAACAGGAACTCTCATTCATTGCTGGTCAGAATGCAAGATGGTACAGCCACTTTGGAAAATAGTTCAGTAGTTACTTAGAAGACTAAACATCCTCTTACCATATGATCTAGCAATTATGCTCCTTGATATTTCCCCAAATGATCTGAAAACTTATGTCCACACAAAAACCTGCACATGGATGGTTGTAATGGCTTTATTCATAATTGCCAAAACTTGGAAGCAACCAAGATGTCCTTCAGCTGGTGAATGGATAAACTGTGGTACATCCAGACACTAAAATTTTATTCAGAGCTGAAAAGAAATGAGCTATCAAACCATGACAAGACATGGAGGAACCTTAAGTGCATAATACTGTTAAGTGGAAGAAGCCAGTCTGAAAAGGCTACATACTATACAATTCCAACTACATGACTTTCTGGAAAAGGCATAATGAGGCAGTAAAAAAAAAAAAAAAAATCAATGGTTACTAGGAGTTAGGAAGGACGAATAGGTGAAGCACAGGGGATATTTAAGGCAGTGAAACTATTTTACATGATAGTATAATTGTGAGTACATATTGTTATACATTTGTCAAAACCCAGAGAATGTATGATTCCCAAAATGAACTTAACATAAACTGTGGACTTTGGATGATAATCATGTGTCCATGTAGGTTCATTGATTGTAACAAATGTGCCACTCCACTGCATGATGTTGACAGGAGAGACTGTGAATGGGGGGGGTGAGGGAGGATGGGGCATATGGGAAATCTCTGTACTTTCCAATCAGTTTTGTGAACCTAAAAATGCTCTTAAAGTCTATTTTAAAAAGAAAAGTAATCATTTCAGTAAGAGGACAGGAAAGAAGGGTGTGGGGGGTGGGGAGGAAGAACATGGTAAATATAAAGCAAAAAAAGAAGATGGTAGAAATAAATTCAAACATATCCATAATCAAAGTGACTTTAAGTGGACCAAATTCTTCTTAATGTTAAACATCAGTGATTTACAAATTAGAATTTAAAAAATTTAAATCCCTCTTTAAGCTGTTCAAAAGATACATCTAAAATATAATGACACAGAAAGGTTGAAGGTCGAGGAATGGGAAAATAGTAAATATAAACAAAAGGGATGCTGTAATATCAATTTTAATATAAAACAACTCTTGGGAGAGCATAATGACTAATTAATTTTTCTATTCCATAACAGCTTCTTCTACTTAGACCATATTCCTGGATCAAGAACCAAGAGTAGTACATCTCCATTCTGAATCTGGCACCGAGTCACCAGAAGAGTATATTGTCCTCAGGGAATGTCTAGGCATAGGAATACCATGCCTGGGAAGGCAAATAAACCTCTGAGGAGGATGAGATGTTCTAAGAATAAGTTTGTTAATGCCATAAAGATTCTAACCATAGGACAACTAGATTATGAAATTCTTAAGATCAAGGATAATGTTTTATTATTCATGTTTGAATCACTAGCACTTAAAACATTAAAAGTATAAGACAAATGTTGGGTGAATAAATGAGTGAATCAATGTATCATGTACATTGTATATTATAATAATTTAGTTCTTCGTTATCATGCACATACCTGAATTATCAATACCGTAAATGTTGCTTACTTTATGCCAAAGGCCTATAACATGCAAAGGGAATGTCGGGATATCAGAATGCTCAGATAAACCCTGTCCTGGCTTCTCATGCTCCCTTGTGAAGACTTTTCTACTGTCACCTCCCAGCCTATGGTGTATTTCTACCACCTCTTTTCTTGCATAGCCTTTCCTTTATAGCTGTGATTCTCAAAGTGTGGTCCACAGACATACAGTCCACGTGCCAGCCCATTGACTGCTTTTACTGGTCCTCATCAAGATATATACAGAAATTGAGAGTAAGCATTTGAAACATTCTAGACAGTTTCAATTACCATGACAGTTATGCAGATTTTTATTGTATTTTCCAAAGTCATGGTAGCTGACAGTTTGGAAATAAGTAAATAACTTGTCTTTCAGCACAGATAGTTCAAGAGGCCTTGTGCCAGGGCTGTTGGCTGAATATAAGTCACTTGGGATCTTTGAAACTAAATCTTAGGAATTGGCACAGGGTTTAGGCATCCAGGCATAAAAAGACTGATGAAGTTGGAGTTCTGTTTCAGAGCTAATGTGATAGTCACATGACAAAACCGAAGGTGTTAGGTGGGAAGGGCCTGAAGCATAGAAGAGCCCCCTCAGCAGATAGATGAATTGTACCCCCTTTCTCTATACCACAGAGCAAATAGTCCTTCCTGTTTTATTATTTGAACCACCCACCATTTCTCAACAACCCACCATTTTTCTGCGTGGTGTTCACCAACAATGTGTCCTAAGTGGAGTTATCTTCAGACCCCAGGTTTTCAGAGCAAAGGCTACACATAGAGTAGAGCCACCGTGGTATTTTCACACTATAACCACAAGGACTTATGTATCTTAAAACTAAGAAATTTCTATTCCAACGATTTCTGGTAACATACGGGAAGAGATACAGGAGTCTCAAAGATTTTCTGGGACCCACCCAGTTAGCAGAGCCTGTAGAATTCTGTCACCATCCAAATGCATTATTCTTTATTGCCTTTTCAAATTCATGCCCTGATTAATCATAAACCAAGTGACAGTGAATACAGATAGATGAAAATAAATGTCTTCAGGGACAATAAAAAATAAGTTTTGTACAGCCACAAGAGACAATTAAGAACCCAGGTACTTTTCCAACTATCCAGATGAAGAAGTCATTAAAACAGGTGAGTAAGCAAAACTATAAAGACTTCACTATCTCTAATCTTGCCTGTGGTGAGTAGGGGAGAGGAAAAAGCAAAGCAGAAGGAATTAGAAAGACTGTGTCCATGCCAAAATCTTTTTTCAAGTAAGAGAAAGGAAGAAAAAAAGGGGAAAGTTCAGAAGAAAAATGTAGTAAACAAAAATGATTGCAAGAGCCTCTCTTCATGACAAGAACAGGCTAGTTGTCCTGACATGGCATGAAAATAAAATATTTTTCTAATAACCACTGATCCAAAGTACCCAGTGCTCCATGGGGAACAAGCATTTATACAGTCACTCCACCTAACATCTAGTTGGAGAAAGAAAGATGTCAAAAATACCTGCTTACAGCTGATAATATTTTTTTGCCTTGTTTCATGTGTTACACTGACTGGGTGGAAAAATGTATAAATATGTCCCAGGAATTTGGAATGTGGGAGAGATCAATGTGGTCTAGAATTATTCTGGAAAGATTTCTGTAGAGTTGGGTCCTAAATTGGGGATGGACTGCCTGTCAAGTTTGGATTGGTTCAGGGCAAGCCATCCCAGGTGGGAAGTAGGGTGTGTTAAAAAGTCAAAAAGCAGGATGATTCTTTTGATTTATGTCTTTGAATATGTGAGTATCCTTATACTGTATTTTATGTGTTTTTAATTTATATAAATAATTTTGTGATAAATACTATGTCTTTCTTCATTTAGCAATGTGTTGAGCAACCCTCCATGTTGTATGTAAATGTAAGTTGCTTCTGACTGCTGTATCGTGTCCCACATTACACATCCACTGCATATGTCTTAAACATTTCATAATACATATTATAGTCCATCTAATTCCCTACAATGACACACAGATATACAGGAAACTGAAATAAAATTTTGAAAGTGATCTTTTTTTCATGGACCCGACTGAAAAGTCTTCTGATATACTCAAATTAGATTGCTTGGACTTAGGACATAGGTATACACAATTTCAGAAAAAGAAACTACCATATTACTTTGAAACTTTATTATACTCATTGGTGCACTCACCAAGAATACAACAGACTTCTATATAAAAATGCAATATATATTATGACCCAGTTGGGTTTAAGTGAGCAAGGTAGTGTGGTTTAGCTTTAGAAAACATTTAAAGATAAAGGAGAGACATCATATAACCACCTCAATAATCAGAAAAAAAGTCTATGACAAAATTCAATTTCCATTAATTCAACTTTCATTAAACACTTAGCAAACTGTTTTTTAGAAGATAGCTTCCCTTTTTATTAAAGTATACATGACATACAATGTTATATTAGTTTCACATGTACAACATAGTGCTTCAACAATCATGTACATTACACAGTGCTCACCACAATAAGTGGTGACCATCTGTCACCATACAAAGTTATTACATTATTGATAGTCTCTATGCTGTACTCAACATCCTTGGGACCTGTTCATTTTATAACTGGAAGTTTGGACTTCATAAACCCATTCATCTATTTCACACATACCCCCCACATTCCTCCCTTCTGGAAACCACCAGTTTCTCCTCTGTATTTATAATCCTGTTTCATTTGTTTGTTCATTTGCTTTGTTTTTTGGACTCCATATATGAGTGCAAATACATATTTGTCTTTCTCTGTGTGACCTCTTTCACTTAGTACAATACCCTTTAGGTCTATCCATGTTGTCATGAATGGTAAGATCTCAATGGTAATATTCCATTGTTTGTGTACCACATCTTCTGGATCTATTCATCTATCAATGGTTGCTTTGGTTGCTTCCATATTTTGGCTATTGTAAATAATGCTACAATAAACATAGGAATGCATGTATCTTTTTGAATTAGTTTCTTCATTTTCTTAAATACCCAGTAGCAGAATTATTAAATCATATGGTATTTTTATTTTTAACTTTTGAGTAATCTTTATACTGTTTTGTAGAGTGACTGCACCAATTTACATTCCCTCAAACAATGTATGAGGTTTCCTTTTTCTCCACATCCTTATCAACACTTGTTACTTCTTGTTGATACTAGCAATTCTGACAGGTGTAAGGTGATATCTCATTGTGGTTTTGATTTGCATTTTCTTGATAACCAGTGATGTTGAGCATCTCTTCATATGTCTGTTGGCCATCTGTATGTCTTCTCTGGACAAAGTGTCTATGCATGTCCTCTGCCCATTTTTAATCAGATTATAGGGGTGTTTTGCTATTGTATGAGTTCTTGAATGTATGTTTTGTACATTAACTCCTCATTAGATACTATCATTTGCAAATATTTTCTCATATCCAGTTAATGCCATTTTTGTTTTGTTGATGGTTTCTTTCAATGTTCAAAAGCTTTGTATTTTGATGTAATCCCAATAGTTTATTTTTGCTTTTTTTTTCCCTTGCCTAGGAGATATATCTAGAAAAATGTTGCTAAGGTCAAGGTCCAAGAGATTACTGCCTATGTTTTCTATGAGGTGTTTTATGGGTTCAGGCATGTCTTTAAACCATTTTGAGTTTATGTTTGTGAATAAAGAAAGTGGTCCAGTGTCATTCTGTCCAGTTATTGAAGAGATGTCTTTTTCTCACTGTAAATTCTTGCCTCCCTTGTCATAGATCAGTTGACCATATAGGTTTATTTCTGGGCTCTCTGTTCCATTGATCTATGTATCTGTTTTTGTGTCAGTACCATACTCTTTTGATTACTATTCCCTTGTAGTAGTGTTTGAACCTGGGATTGTGATACCTCCAGCTTTATTCTTCTTAAGATTGTTTTGGCTGTTCAGGTCTTCTGTGGTTCCATACAAATTTAGGTTTATTTGTTCTAGTTCTGTGAAGAGTACTATTGCTATTTGGTAGGAATTGCATTGAATCTATAAAATGCTTTGGGTAGTATGGACATTTTAATGATACTAACTTTTCCAATCTATGAGCATGGTATATCCTTCCATTTGGTTTTTTCATCTTCAGTTTCTTTCATCAATGTCTTATAGTTTTCAGAGTATAGGTCTTTCACCTCCTTGGCTAAATTTATCCCTCGCTATTTTATTCTATTTTTATTATTATTATTCTGATGCATTTATAAATAGGATTGTTTTGATTTCTTTTTTGGCTACTTTATTATTAGTTTATGAAAATACAAGAGATTTCTGTATTTAATTTTGTATCCTGAAACTTTACTTAGTTCTTATAGTTTTTTGGTGCAGTCTTTAGGGTTTTCTCTATATAATATCTTGTCATCTGCAAATAGTGACAGTTTTACTTCTTCTGAGAAGAGAGTTTCCTTACTCTAATAGAAAGCATTAAAAACAGCAAATATCATACATCAAACATTATATGTTTAACCAAGTACAGGGAAATTTGAAATTAACAATGGGAACAAGTCAGAGCTGCCCAATATGGCCACTTCTAATTATCTTTGTTCTGGATGTGTACTGAAACAAAAACACTATAAAAATAGCAAAGCACAGTAGGTGGGAGCAATACCTCAGCAATAACTGTACCAGGTAACAATAGTAATGATGGAAAAAAGACTGCAAATTGAAAAGATACTTAATAGTAGATGTAGGCAGGCTGAACTGCTAGGGGGAAAAAACTCCCAAAATATGATAACTCAAACAGGATAGGGGTTTGTTTCTCTCTCATGTAATTGTTCAGGCAGGTTCTGCTTCTTGAGGTCATCTGGGAAGCCAGGTATCCATCATGGAAGCTCTATCACTCATTACCAGTGCTCTTAACCCAAGGCCAATGGACACCCAAATGGTCCTATAGACAGAATTTAGGAAGTCTGTAAACTTTAATGGGAAAAAATATATCTTTATGTTCACTAGCTTCTAAATGAAGTTTAGTAATCTTTTTAATTTTAAATAATGACAACAAATCATAGTAGCATTGACAGTACCTGTGGCCCAGTCACCAATTGAAATCACAGATATTTTCATATCACAGTTCAGTTATTACAGAATCTGGAAATATCACACTTAATGTCATTTTTAAATTATTATAAAATATTAGACTTGGTTGCTAAATATTATTTGGTGTGTTAGTAAAGACTTGCTATACAACTATATAACAGATTATTTAAAATGTTGATAACTGTACTTCAACAGAATTAATTTTTGTCATAATTCTATACATTTTATGTATTTAAAAACATTATCTGCAGAAGTCCAAGGGTTTCATTAGACTGCCAAAGGGGCCCATGTTACAAAGAAGTTTTAAGAACACTCCTGTTAGGATATTTTCATCTCCCCCATGGTCAAAGCCAGGCTGCTGCCCTATTCGGTTTGCATTAAGTAGGAAGAGAAAAGAGAGCATGGAGGAGCCATATCATGGTCTTAAGGGAAAGGCCAGGGTATGGCACACATCCCCTTTGTCTGTATTCCACTTCAGACAACTCAGTCCCATGGCCACACCCAAACACAGTGGAGGCTGGGAAACACAAATATTGTGCTTTTCAGGTGTCAGAGAGGAAAAAGTTTTCCTCAACCCTCCTTGGGTCACTGATTTCATGTGAAAATTAAACTGACAGAGTAACAGAACAGCATATACATTTCACTGAATTTTTATTAGTACATGGGAATCTTCACAAGAGAATGAACACCCAAAGAAGTAACCAGAAGAGAAAGCTTTGACATCTTTTAGACAATAAATTTGTGAAGACACAGGCGTTTGGGCTAGTGCTAGTTGAACTAGGGCTAGGTACTTATCTCTCTTAACTAGTTAACTTCTTTAACTTCCTAATTGAGGTAAGTAAGCGTTAGTTTAACAGGTTTGTTTGCAGATTCCTCTGGTGCCATCTCTGGGCTCTTAAGTCTATTGCCAGTAAAATAAGGGTTGGGTTAGGTTTTTTTGGTTTTTTGTTTGTGGGTTTTGTTTTGTTTTGTTTTGCATTTACTGTTTCTTAATTGCCTGCAGCTCAAAATAATTTTTATGTGAAAGAGGCAAATTTGGGGGTGACATTCTAGTTTCCTTCGTAGGCACTGTGATAGGGCACTAGGCATGCAACCCTAAGATAAACATTCCATTACTTAGCTACATTTCTGTTATTAGTGATGGAAGGGACAACTATGGTCCCTGCACATTGACTCAATCATGTCCAAGGATGACTTAGTATAAACATAAGGGAATTAAATGAGTCAAAGACAATGATCAGTTTTCTGATTAGTGATCATTCACAAAGAGAGGAAGAGGGAAAAACAGAAGAACAGAAAATATTCCATTGGACAAGTTGACTGAGATTTCTGTGAGCTGTAGTGTACTGATAAACCTGCTCTCTGAGGAGTAAGGGGTAGGAGAAACACCTGTTTACAGCATTTGCTGATTCCCATCATATGAATCTACCCATCATGGCCACTTTAAAGCTACCAAGATGATATCATGGCACAAGGAGTTGGAAAAGATGAGCACAATGAGCTCTCACAAGCCAGTATGAGCTAGTGTACCTCTGTTGGTGAGGGTGAGGACTTACAAGTGGAGACATTCTGAAGAAATTTGCATATGCAGAGCTCAGGTTTAGGAGTAGAACTGGTGAAATGTTGATTTGGGAATCAAAAAAATTATCTAGCAATAAGGTTCTTTTTAAATAACAACAAAAAAAGAGTGTCTGGGTGGTTCAGTCAGTTAAGTGTCTGACTCTTGATTTCAGCCCAGGTCTTGATTTCAGCTCAGGGTCCTGGGAATGAGCCCCACATGGGGCTCTGTGCTGGGCTGGGTGTGGAGCCTGCTTGAGATTCTCTCCCTCTCCCCTCCTCCACTCTCCTCTCTCTCCCTCCTTCCCTCCCTCCCTCCCTCTCTTTCTCTCTCTCTAAAAAACAAAAACCCTAACAACAACAACAACAAAAGACAAAGGGCCCAAAATGGAGTCGTTTATACTAAGCCCCATGTCATGAAACCAATACTTAAAGTTTCAGCTCTCCCAGAAATGAAATCTTAAATTATTCAGTTAGTACTCACCTGATCAGCACTTAGGTAATCTGCCTAATAGACCCTTGCCATCTCTGAAAGAAAAATAACCTCGCAAAAACCAACCTTCTTTTTTGCCTAGCATAGTAACTTCCTGTTCCCACTCCTTTCTGATTATAAAAGTTTTTCATTTCCTATAGCTCTTCCTGCCAGATTCAAATTAATTTTTGCTCAAATAAACTCAAATATTTAATATGTCTCAGTTTACCTTTAACAGTTTTAGTATCAGAAGAGGGAACTAAATGAGACCCCTGACAGCCCTCAGGAGCAATGAGCAACCAAGCAAACCCCTTGAACTTAGAGCTTTCTCGCCTCTGAAGGTTGTATGTAAGTCCTTTTCTCATCCTAGCTCTACAGTTTTTTGTTCTAAGCTTTCAGACTTTATTTGAGCTTTTCCTTCTCCAGACTGGTTTCAGAAACTGGCCAGAGTTGAACTGGCTCTGACTTAGAAACTGAACTGGGTCTGGGGCTGGACAGCATACAACTTAAACTAGACTGGGTCTAGCGTGAGGTCTTAGGTGAATAAAATTTTGTTTTAAGGCTGAACAAACAGGTTAACCTTATCAAAATCATTTCAAATTGCAGTGGCCACAATGGAGAACTTTTAACCTATATAAACTGGATTTAGAAGGTACCCTAGGAAAAAAGGAGTCTCAGGGAAGCACTCACCATAAAGGGTAGACAGAAAATTATTTTTCTTCTAAGTTTCTGGTAACCAGAATGAGACCTGCTGGGACACCCTACTCCCTCCAGATCCTGCAGATGGGATCCTGAGAAAACTAGCAGAATCTGACAAAGGGTAATTCTTATTAAAGGCAGCTCTCCCAGATCTCTACCTATGGTGCCATATTGAGAGTAAAGGCTAAAATTTCACATTATCTCTTCTTTTTCAGATTCAGATTTGCAGGTAAAAAACATAAGAATTAGATCTTGAGTTATGACTTATGAATTTGCTTTTCGGTACCCACTAGTTGTATATATTTTCTCTTTCAGAGAAAGCTATTGACTTCTTGTTTATCTCATTTTGTGTCCTGAGAACTTGGCTTGACAACCATTAGGTTGAGGGGCCCATAAATATGGCTGGATAGAAATGTGAGTCACACCCCACTTTCAGCTAGACATGGCTGAATAGAGATGTGGGTTGTATTCCATTTGCTGCTAGGGTCCTACCAACTATTTCAGCTCTCAGAGGAATGTCTGTCTGTCTTTTGGTTATCTTTTGGTCTTGGGAGAGTAGTACATTTTGTACCCTCTTTGGGGACATGTCTTGTGTCTATGAAGTTCTTTAATACTACCAGGAATATTTACTGTTTGTCCTTGAAGAAACCTGGCAAGATATTCAAAAGGATTTCTCTTAAGTAGCTTTTTGGTCAAAAGTTTGTCAAATTGGCAGCTAATAGAGCCTGAGAGGAACTTTTTTTAAAGACATTCTCCCCTATGCTAAGATGAAACTATATCCCCAGAGGGAAAGAAAAATATTCTGAAACTTTTGTGGGAAGACTTACTAAAACATTCCCAAGACAAACAGCTCTAAATCTAGAACATAGGAATCTTTTGATTTCCATCTTATCATTCAGGTTGCAACCCAATTCTTTGAGGAATTAAAAATAACTGTCCTAAAAATTGAGGACAACTTGTACAACTTGTCTTACAAGTTGAGTTTTTACAGAACAGAAAAAGCCTACCTATCCTTTTTACCAGTCTGCAAAACTCCCCTATTTATCTCAAAAGGCTTGTAGATATTGTAAAAACTCTGGTCTTAGGAAACAAAAGTCCTTCTTGGAGGAACTTTCATTTTTTTTATGTGCCTTTGAGATATAAATATTCTACCCTGTTTTCTCTCAGAAAGAGAGAGGGCCAACTCTTTGAAATGAAGACTTCAGATAAGTAATTGTTATCAGAAGGAAAAAAAGAAAATGAAAGGAAAGGCTTTTGGGACCTAAGCAAATAAAAAAATTCTTAAAAATCTTCAACACAAATAGTGAAAAGTTTAAGCCATCTGGGCAATTAACCTGAACTTACTCTGTCTGCCAGGAACATAATTTGGATCCAACTTTTCAGAAATAAACTAGTGAGTTTTACATTATCACACCTGTCTCATGGTTAAAATTTTAAAACAAAAGCTATAAGATCTATGTTTGTATCTTTCTGTACACTTATGTATGTCTCTTACATACACATAAGTATGTATTTATGTTATATAGATGTGTGACTTTTTTTAACCTCTGGATGATATTACCAAAATTAATTTGTGAATAACTCTATTTGATTGGCTTAAATTAAATATACTCTCGGGAACATAGAAACTACTCAAATGTTTTTCAAGTTCATGTGATCTAGAATAATCTTCAATAAATAAAGTTTGACAAACTAGTTTAAGTTTGTCAGTTTAATTAAAACAGTCATATCTTTAGAGTTATCAGCATTAAATACAATGCAGATATACTAATTCTACCTAGGTTTACTAAATGTTAAATTAGCTCATGTTATCTCTGTTACAGAATTTATCAGCAAGAAAAATAACTCAACATGATTTAGCTGTTTAATATCTCATGAAACTTGCAGTAATGCAAACATAATTGCTAAGAACAAGTAAATCGATGTAAGTAAGATATAAGTTTATAAATGAACTTTTCAACAATAATTATGTTTTATGGTATGTCTACTTAAAAATAGTTTCCAAATATTTTTAGTAACTTGAAACCCTACAGTTATATGAAGATAATTTAAATGATGGGTATTCATTAAATATCTAGATTATTTCAAAATATAATAAAATATTAAAACATCACAGAACTAATAGATTTATTCACTTTGACTTCCTTTTACAGACGAACTAAAGATATTTGGATCTGTTAGTAAACATGTTTTGTGCCACATTAAAAAATTTACTATGAGGACAGATATATTTCTAGAAAATAAAAAATGCATAAATTTGCCAGTCCACTGAATGCTAGTGTAACAGACAGTCTACAACTGCTTATTTCTTAGTTTTCACTAGGAATTAAGAATTCTAAGTGTTAAGAATGCTAATCAATATATGTAACTAAAACTACTTCAAAATAGTAAGGGTGAAAGGAAACAGCTGTGTATGAAAAATAGGTAAGGCAAGTAAAAATATTGATTGTTCCAGAATTAGAAAAAGGAAAAAAAACATAAGACAAAGTAAGAATGGATCTAAAAAATTGTGTAAGTATTGTGGAAAAAGAATCTTGGGAAATGAGTGTTATGTGTGGTCAAGCTGGCTAAGATTGGAATGGACTGAAAGTTTTTTTAATGAGTTTTTTTAAATATTTATATATTTATTTTAGAGAGAGAGTTAGAGCATGCACTCGAGCAGTGGGAGGGGGAGAGGTAAAGGGAGAAAGTTCCAGACAGACTCCCTGCTGAGCACAGAGCCTGACACAGGACTTAATCTCATGACCCTGAGATCATGACCCAAGCTGAAATCAAGAGTCAGATGCTTAACCAACTGAGTGAGTCATCGAGGTGCCCCTTTAATGAGTTTTAATATCAAAACTACACAGCAAAATTAGAATTTATTTTATTCTCTTGTTAATAACACAAAGTTTTCTTGGACTGTTGGTCTACTGTAGATAACATATTGTGAAAAGTTTTTCTTTTTAACATTTTGGATAATCTACTTGGAAAGCAATGATGTTATATCTTATCAAAATGATTTACTATGCTTCATGTTATCTTTATAGGTCTTTTACTACTTAAGAAAACCCAGTCCTTACAATATTAAGAGAGCTAAGTTTTGTTCACAACTACATAACCTTCTGTATCTGCCTTTAAAAATCTTCTATTGTCACTTGAATTAAATAGATAATTAAATATTATTTTATAATGGTCTGTGATCCTATTAGTCAAATGTTCAAACCTTTTGACATTTTGACAGCTTCCCAAAATTAAATTCTAAATGCAGTCCTTTTGACCTCACAGTAACTTTGAGATTTCCCAGAGGGTCCCTGGAAAATCTGAAAGGATTTGTATTTCACCCTCTAAAAGAGAAATTTAAACATTAGGTTTATTTGGTATGTGAAGTCACATGGGAAGCATTGCCAAACAAGTGATGATAAACCCTTTAGGTTATATTTGTATGGATGCCTATTAATGTTATTAATAAAATAGTTATAAAAATTGTATAAAAATCTAAAAATCAGATATGTCCTGGTATAATGTTATCAGCCATAATTCCAATTATTATCTTCAAATGCTTATGTCACAGAAATAATCAAATTTCCTTGTTAATTCCATTATAATGAACTCTGATCAGGTCTTTCAACAAAGTCATTTACAGGCAGTTATTGCTTTACTTAATGCTTTTGCAAAAGTGAGGTTCAGAGAAAGGACCCTACCAAGTATTCTTGACCACTGACAATGCTGCCAAATCACAATGTGTTAAATCTTGGGTGCCTATTTCACAGCCAAGGAGGATCCTCCTGATACCTGGTCCTGTGCAGATGCTGGATACCTCAAAAATCACATTGACTAGGGAGAGAAGTTACTGACACTGAAAAAGACTGCCTCCTTTCATGATATGAGATCAAACGGTTTCCTTCCATTTCTCTTTCACTCTCTGACCACCCTTTATCAAATTCTAACACCATGAAGATCTTTATGATTCTTTTGTCTACCTTTGGCCTTGCTCTGGCCTGGGAAGATAATGCCATTTAACACATCTCAGGTCATTGCAAGGGAGGTAATTTAATCTCCAAATACTGTTAGATTTGCCACAATGCAGTTGATCCTATAGTTCTACCTATCACAAACAACTCCCTAATTTCCAACACCAGAGTTTCTCTGGAACAAATTCAGCCCTCTCTACCATGTTAGATTCCCTAACCCTGGAGGTCCATTTCTCTGTCACTGCTTAACAACCCCAAACCCAGAGAAACTCGCACTAAGGCTCTGTACAAAGGGACATAAGGCAAGGGTGACTAGAATAAAACCATCTATGTAGTCTACAGACCCTAAAGTTTTACTGGCTCTGATGGCTATCACCTTCCTAGTCCCAAGCCATAGACTCAAATAGGAATTACCAGGAGGCATTTGAAATTCAAAATCTGCTTCCTTTGGCAGATACATATGCCCCTGGCTAGGAGTAAGTGCAAATGAGGCTATGACCAGGAACTTCTCCTTAACTCTTAAAGATACTGCAGAACCTGATGCTAAAGCAATAGCTGCCCAACAAAATCCATGGACTCTCTGGCCAAAGTTGCACTTGATTTTCTTTTAGCTGAGCAAGGAGGTGTTTTTTTCTATGCCAACATCATTTGCAATACATGGATTTATACAAAAGTTAGCCATAAACCATAAACTTTTCTTGCTGACAAATTTTGTAACAGAGATAACATGACTTTATTTGATTAGTAAACCCAGTTAGAATAAAAGTTGGATATCTGCATTATATTTAATGCTGATAAATCTGAAGACATGCCTATTTTAATTAAACCAACTAATTTAAACTAGCTTTTTTTACTGAAGACTATCCCAAATCATGTGAACTTGAAAAGCATTTGGGTTAGTTTCTATATTTCTGGGAGTTTTAGGAATATTTAATTTACATAAGTGCTTACATTTCTTTATGCCAGTTAAATAGAGCTTTTTTACAAATTAATTTTGGCACTACCATCCAGAGTCAGAAAAATATCACGTATACATAACACACATCCATAGATGTATATAAACATACAGACAGATACAGAGACCTTATTATAGCTTTACATTCAAAAATTTTAGCCATGAGTCAGGTAAAATAATACAAAACTCACTACTTTATAAACAACAGTTGAATCCAAATTATGTTTCTAACAGGTAGAACAAGTTAGGTTTAGTTGCTGAGATGGTTAAAGCTTTTTATTTACATTTATGGAGAAGACTTTTAAGATTTATTTTCACTCTTGACAAGTAATCTTACAGAGGCTGTGAACTAGATTTAGGGCAAAGGAACTTTCATAGGAGTTTATTTTTTATTTTTTATTTTTTTTACTTATTTTATTTTTATTCTTATGTTAATCCCCATACATTACATCATTGGTTTTAGATGAAGTGTTCCATGATTCATTGTTTGTGAATAACACCCAGTGCTCCATGCAGAATGTGCCCTCCTCAATACCCACCACCAGGCTAACCAATCCTCCCACGCCCCTCCCCTCTAGAACCCTGTTTGTTTTTCAGAGTCCATCGTCTCTCATGCTTCGTCTACCCCTCCGATTTCCCCGCTTCATTCTTCCCCTCCCGCTACCTTCTTCTTCTTCTTTTTTTTTTTTCTTAACATATATTGCATTATTTGTTTCAGAGGTACAGATCTGAGATACAACAGTCTTGCACAATTCACAGCGCTTACCAGAGCACATACCCTCCCCAGTGTCTATCACCCAGTCACCCCATCCTTCCCACCCCACCCCCCACTCCAGCAACCCTCAGTTTGTTTCCTGAGATTAAGAATTCCTCATATCAGTGAGGTCATATGATACATGTCTTTCTCTGTTTGACTTATTTCACTCAACATAATACCCTCCAGTTCCATCCACGTCGTTGCAAATGGCAAGATCTCATTCCTTTTGATGGCTGCATAATATTCCATTGTATATATATACCACTTCTTCTTTATCCATTCATCTCTCGATGGACATCTTGGCTCTTTCCACAGTTTGGCTATTGTAGACATTGCTGCTATAAACATCGGGGTGCACGTACCCCTTCGGATCCCTACTTTTGTATCTTTGGGGTAAATACCCAGTAGTGCAATTGCTGGATCATATGGTAGCTCTATTTTCAACTTTTTGAGGAACCTCCATACAGTTTTCCAGAGTGGCTGCACCAGCTTGCATTCCCACCAACAGTGTAGGAGGGTTCCCCTTTCTCCACATCCCCGCCAACATCTGTCCTTTCCTGACTTGTTAATTTTAGCCATTCTGACTGGTGTGAGGTGGTATCTCATTGAGGTTTTAATTTGGATTTCCCTGATGCCGAGCGATATTGAGCACTTTTTCATGTGTCTGTTGGCCATTTGGATGTCTTCTTTGGAAAAAATGTCTGTTCATGTCTTCTGCCCATTTCTTGATTGGATTCTTTGTTCTTTGGGTGTTGAGTTTGATGAGTTCTTTATAGATTTTGGATACTAGCCCTTTATCTGATATGTCATTTGCAAATATCTTCTCCCATTCTGTCGGTTGTCTTTTGGTTTTGTTGACTATTTCCTTTGCTTTGCAAAAGCTTTTTATCTTGATGAAGTCCCAATAGTTCATTTTTGCCCTTGCCTCCCTTGCCTTTGGCGATGTTTCTAGAAAGAAGTTGCTTCGGCTGAGGTCAAAGAGGTTGCTGCCTGTGTTCTCCTTTAGGATTTTGATGGACTCCTGTCTCACATTGAGGTCTTTCAACCATTTGGAGTCTATTTTTGTGTGTGGTGTAAGGAAATGGCCCAGTTTCATTCTTCTGCATGTGGCTATCCAATTTTCCCAACACCATTTGTTGAAGAGACTGTCTTTGTTCCATTGGACATTCTTTCCTGCTTTGTCAAAGATGAGTTGACCATAGAGTTGAGGGTCCATTTCTGGGCTCTCTATTCTGTTCCATTGATCTATGTGTCTGTTTTTGTGCCAGTACCATGCTGTCTTGATGATGACAGCTTTGTAATAGAGCTGGAAGTCCGGAATTGTGATGCCGCCGGCTTTGCTTTTCTTTTTCAACATTCCTCTGGCTATGCGGGGTCTTTTCTGGTTCCATACAAATTTTAGGATGATTTGTTCCATTTCTTTGAAAAAAGTGGATGCTATTTTGATGGGGATTGCATTGAATGTGTAGATTGCTCTAGGTAGCATTGACATCTTCACAATATTTGTTCTTCCAATCCATGAGCATGGAACGTTTTTCCATTTCTTTGCATCTTCCTCCATTTCTTTCATGAGTATTTTATAGTTTTCTGAGTACAGATCCTTTGTCTCTTTGGTTAGATTTATTCCTAGGTATCTTATGGTTTTGGGTGCAATTGTAAATGGGATCGACTCCTTAATTTCTCTTTCTTCTGTCTTGTTGTTGGTGTATAGGAATGCCACTGACTTCTGTGCATTGATTTTATATCCTGCCACTTTACTGAATTCCTGTATGAGTTCTAGCAGTTTTGGGGTGGAGTCTTTTCGGTTTTCCACATAAAGTATCATCTCATCTTCAAAGAGTGAGAGTTTGACTTCCTCTTTCCTGATTTGGATGCCTTTGATTTCTTTTTGTTGTCTGATTGCTGTGGCTAGGACTTCCAATACTATGTTGAATAGCAGTGGTGATAGTGGACATCCCTGCTGTGTTCCTGACCTTAGGGGGAAAGCTCTCAGTTTTTCCCCATTGAGAATGATATTCGCTGTGGGTTTTTCATAGATGGCTTCTATGATGTTGAGGTATGTACCCTCTATCCCTACACTCTGAAGAGTTTTGATCAAGAAAGGATGCTGTACTTTGTCAAATGCTTTTTCTGCATCTATTGAGAGGATCATATGGTTCTTGTTCTTTCTTTTATTAATGTATTGTATCACAGTGATTGATTTGAGGATGTTGAACCAACCTTGCAGCCCAGGGATCAATCCCACTTGGTCGTGGTGAATACTCCTTTTAATGTACTGTTGGATCCTATTGGCTAGTATTTTGGTGAGAATTTTTGCATCCATGTTCATCAGGGATATCGGTCTGTAATTCTCCTTCTTGATGGGGTCTTTGTCTGATTTGGGGATCAAGGTTATGCTGGCCTCATAAAATGAGTTTGGAAGTTTTCCTTCCATTTCTATGTTTTGGAACAGTTTCAGAAGAATAGGTGTTAATTCTTCTTGAAATGTTTGGTAGAATTCCCCTGGAAAGCCATCTGGCCCCGGGTTCTTGTTTGTTGGGAGATTTTTAATTACTGCTTCAATTTCCTTAGTGGTTATAGGTCTGTTCAGGTTTTCTATTTCTTCCTGGTTCAGTTTTGGTAGTTGATACATCTCTAGGAATGCATCCATTTCTTCCAGGTTATCTAATTTGCTGGCATGGAGTTGCTCATAATATGTTCTTATTATTGTTTGTATTACTATGTTGTTGGTTGTGATCTCTCCTCTTTCATTCATACTTTTATTTATTTGGGTCCTTTCTCTTTTCTTTTTGATAAGTCTGGCCAGGGGTTTATCAATCTTATTAATTCTTTCAAAGAACCAGCTCCTAGTTTCGTTGATCTGTTCTACTGTTCTTTTGGTTTCTATTTCATTGATTTCTGCTCTGATCTTTATTATTTCTCTTCTCCTGTTGGGTTTAGGCTTTCTTTGCTGTTCTTTCTCCAGCTCCTTTAGGTGTAGGGTTAGGTTGTGTATTTGAGACTTTTCTGGTTTCTTGAGAAAGGCTTGTATTGCTATATACTTTCCTCTTAGGACTGCCTTTGCTACATCCCAAAGATTTTGAATAGTTGTGTTTTCATTTCCATTGGTTTCCATGAATTTTTAAAATTCTTCTTTAATTTCCTGGTTGACCCATTCATTCTTTAGTAGGATGCTCTTTAGCCTCCATGTATTTGAGTTCTTTCCAATGTTCCTCTTGTGATTGAGTTCTAGTTTCAAAGCATTGTGGTCCGAAAATATGTAGTGAATGATCCCAATATTTTGGTACCATTTGAGACCTGATTTGTGACCTAGGATGTGATCTACTCTGGAGAATGTTCCATGGGCACTAGAGAGGAATGTGTATTCTGTTGTTTTGGGATGGAATGTTCTGAATATATCTGTGAAGTCCATTTGGCCCAGTGTGTCATTTAAAGCCTTTATTTCCTTGTTGATCTTTTGCTTAGATGATCTGTCCATTTCAGTGAGGAGGGTGTAAAAGTCCCCTACTATTATTGTATTGTTGTCAATGTGTTTCTTTGCTTTTCTTATTAATTGGCTTATATAATTGGCTGCTCCCATGTTAGGGGCATAGATATTTACAATTGTTAGATCTTCTTGTTGGATAGACCCTTTAAGTAGGATATAGTGTCCTTCCTCATCTCTTATTATAGTCTTTGTTTTAAAATCTAATTTGTCTGATATAAGGATTGCCACCCCAGCTTTCTTTTGATGTCCATTAGCATGGTAAATGGTTTTCCACCCCCTCACTTTCAATCTGGAGGTGACTTTGGGTCTAAAATGAGACTCTTGCAGACAGCATATTGATGGGTCTTGTTTTTTAATCCAGTCTGATAGCCTGTGTCTTTTGATTGGGGCATTGAGCCCATTTACATTCAGGGTAACTATTGAAAGATAGGAATTTAGTGCCATTGTATTGCCTGTAAGATGACTGTTACTGTATATTGTCTCTATTTCTTTCTGGTCTATGTTACTTTTAGGCTCTTTCTTTGCTAGAGGACCCCTTTCAATATTTCTTGTAGGGCTGGTTTGGTGTTTGCAAATTCTTTTAGTTTTTTTGTTTGTCCTGGAAGGTTTTGATCTCTCCTTGTATTTTCAATGACAGCCTAGCTGGATATAGTATTCTTGGCTGCATATTTTTCTCATTTAGTGCTCTGAATATATCATGCCAGTCCTTTCTGGCCTGCCAGGTCTCTGTGGATAGGTCTGCTGCCAATCTGATGTTTCTACCATTGTAGGTTACAGATCTCTTCTCCCGAGCTGCTTTGAGGATTTTCTCTTTGTCTCTGAGACTCGTAAGTTTTACTATTAGATGTTGGGGTGTTGACCTATTTTTAATGATTTTGAGGGGGGTTCTCTGTGCCTCCTGGATTTTGATGCCTGTTTCCTTCCCCAAATTAGGGAAGTTCTCTGCTATAATTTGCTCCAATATACCTTCTGCCCCTCTCTCTCTTTCTTCTTCTTCTGGGATCCCAATTATTCTAATACTGTTTTGTCTTATGGCGTCACTTATTTCTCACAGTCTGCCCTCATGATCCAGTAGTTGTTTATCTCTCTTTTTCTCAGCTTCTTTATTCTCCATCATTTGGTCTTCTATATCACTAATTCTCTCTTCTGCCTCATTTATCCTAGCAGTTAGAGCTTCCATTTTTGATTGCACCTCATTAATAGCCTTTTTGATTTCGACTTGATTAGATTTTAGTTCTTTTATTTCTCCAGAAAGGGTTTCTCTCATATCTTCCATGCTTTTTTTCAAGCCCAGCTAGTATCTTTATAATCATCATTCTGAACTCTGGTTCTGACATCTTACTAATGTCCATATTGGTTAGGCCCCTGGCAGTTGGTACTGCCTTTTGTTCTTTTTTTTGAGGTGAGTTTTTCCATCTTGTCATTTTGTCCAGAGGAGAATAGATGAATGAGAGAACAAAATGCTAACAGGGTAACAATGGCCCCAGAAAAATATACACTAGACAAATCAGAAGAGACCTGAAACTGGGGGGGGGGCGGGGGGTGCGGAGAAAGGTAAAGAGAAGAAAGAAAGAAAGAAAATATGATCAACTATGATCAGGCTGGTGAATAGATCAGTGCCACACACTGGATTTTGGGTGTATTTTAGTTTGTTAGAAGAAACTGCCTCCCAAAATTTTAAAGAAAGAAAAATTTATATATGTACAAAAATAAGGGTAAATACGATGAAGGGATGGAATATGACTGTAAAGATGAAAATTATAAAAGATTTTATAAAAGGAATTGATAAGATAAGAAACTGGTTGAAAAAAGAAAGAAGAGAATTTAAAAAAAAATAAAGGGAGAGAATGTGATTAGGCAGGAGACTAGAACAAAGCCATACACTGGAGATTTAGGGTATATTTTGGTCTGTTAGAAGAAACTGTATCTCAAAATTTTAAAGAGAGAACAACTTATATATATATAAAAATAAGGTTAACTACAATGAAGGGATAGAATATGACTCTAAAAATGAAAAATAAAAAGGATTTTTAAAAAAGGGATTGATAAGATGTTGGCTGAAAAAGGGAAAAAGAAAAATTTTTTAAAAATAGAAAAAGAGAAAAAGAAAGTTAAAAAATTAACTTTGAAAGACTAAAGAATCATGGGGAAAAAGCCATGAATTCTATGTGCAGTATTCCCCTAGCGCTGGAGTTCTGCCGTTCTCATTGATCGGTAAACTTGGTCTTGGCTGGCTGTTCTCGCTGATCTTCTGGGGGAGGGGCCTGTTGCCATGGTTCCCAAATGTCTTTGCCAGAGGCAGAATTGCCCCGCCCTTGCCCAGTCCCGGCTAAGTAATCTGCTCGGGTTTGCTCTCCGGAGCTTTTGTTCCCTGCAAGCTTTCCGTACAGCTTTGGAGGCAGAGAGTGAAAATGGCAGCGTCCCAATCTCTGCCCCGGAGGAGCCGAGAACTCAGGGCCCCGCTCCTCAGTGAGCCCCCAGAGAAAAGCCGTCAGTCACTCCCTTCTCCCCGGTCTCCGGCCCCACTCCGTGCTCACCCGGCCTGTGACTGAGCATTTCTATCTCTGGCACCTGACCCCGTGTGGAGTCTCCAAACCCAGCAGATCCCTGTGATGCGCTCCCACGCCACTCTTCCCGGGGGAGGAAGGTGAGTCTCCCCAGATCTGCTGCTTGTTGGGTCCCTGCTGGAGGAGCAGTGGCCCGACTGTGCCGCGGATCATGGTTTATGGCAACCCCGAGCTGAGAGCCTGTGCCTGGGCTCCATCTCTGCAGCCGGCTTCCCTGCTCCCATACCTGGTAGCTCTGCCGCA
Organism: Neomonachus schauinslandi; assembly: GCF_002201575.2. Lineage (NCBI taxonomy): Eukaryota > Metazoa > Chordata > Mammalia > Carnivora > Phocidae > Neomonachus > Neomonachus schauinslandi. The sequence continues at coordinate 99,919,722 of NC_058413.1, forward strand.
CTCAGGCACCCCCGGTCTTTCTGTGACCCCGAGGGTCCTGAGACCACACTGTCCCGCGAGGGTTCCATCCCCAGCTTAGCCACCTGAGTGACGTCCCTCAGCGGAGCAGACTTCTAAAAGTTCCGATTTTGTGCTCCGTGGCTCTGTCACTTGCCAGAAGTGGCCGACGGAGCCCCCTCCCCCGCCATCTATCCTCCCGAATATCGCCTCGGATTCACTTCTCCGCACATCCTACCTTCCAGAAAGTGGTCGCTTTTCTGTTCAGAGAGTTGTTGCTATTCTTTTCTTCGATCTCCTGTTGAGTTTGTAGGTGTTCAGAATGGTTTGATCCCTATCCAGCTGAATTCCTGGGACCAGACTAAATTTAGGTCTCCTACTTCTCCGCCATCTTGCTCCCCCTCCAAAACAACATTTATTTTAAGAAAGACTTCTTTTTGTTTTATTTTTAAAGGCTTTATTTTTCATAGAAATTTTAGGTTCACAGGAAAATTGAGAGGCAGGTACAGAGATTTCCCACCTACCCCCTGACACCCACTGATGCACAGCCTCCCTCATTATCAACACCACTCACCAGAATGGTGCGTTCATTACCAAGTATAAACCTACACTGACACATCCTAATCACCTAAAATCCATAGTTTACTGGAGGGTTCATTCTTGATGTTGTCAGTTCTATGGGTTTGGACAAATTACATTATATGTAATTACATATATCCATCATTATAATATCATATATTTGCACTACCCCAAAAATCCTCTGTGCTCTACCTATTCATCCCTCCCCCTACTCCAGCAACCAGTGATCTTTTGTTGCTGTAGTTCTGCCTTTTTCAGAATGTCCTATAATTGGAATCACAGAATATGTAGCATTTTCAGATTGACTTCTTTCATTTAGTAGTGTGCATTTAAGTCCCCTGCTCCCAGGTCTTTTCATGGCTGATAGCTCATTCCATTGTCCAGATGTGCCACCCTTTATTTATCCATTCACCTACTATAGCAAAACTTGGTTGGTTCCAAGTTCCATAAATTATTAATAAAGCTGCTATAAACACCCATGTGCGGGCTTTTGTATGGACTTGTTTTCAAGGGCCGTTGGTTTTTATGCATTAATTTTATTAACTGCTATTTTGCTAAATTCTTTTATTTTTTGTAGTAACTTTTCCATCGATATTTTCGAGTTTTCATGATAAATAACCATTGCATCTGAAAAGTTGTTTTAATGCTTCCTTTCCAATTCTAATGTTTCTAGTTGCTTTCTCTTGCATAGTTGCATTAGCTATCTCTCCAACCTGATGTTAAATAGTAGTGGAATAGTGGGCATCCTTCTCTTATTCCTGGTTTTGGTGGCAAAACTGCTAGGGCTTTCCCATAAGTAAGATGCTAGCTTTTGATCTAAAGTATATTTCTATGTCCAAAGAAGATCCATCAATTTCTTTTTGTTGAGTGTTTTTAATATGAATCAGTGCTAATTTTGTCAAAGTCCTATTGTGCATTTATGGAGATAATTGCATAATTTTTCTCATTAGCTTTATTAATATGATGGATTATATTAAAGGATTTGCTAAAACTGATCCAAATTTATATTCCTGGAATAAAACTCTCTAGGTTATGATATTTTTTCTAATATTTTTTTGGATTTGTTGGCTAATATTTTATTGAAGATTTCTACGTAAACATTCATAAATCTATAGTTTTCTTTGATACACATTTTATCAAGTTTGGGGAAATACGCTATACTTACTTCATAAGATGACTTTGGGAGTGTTTGTTTGCTTGTTTTTCCAGTATGCTGAAATTGTTTAATATTGGGATTAACTGATGTTTAAACTTTGATAGAATTCCTCCAATCTATTTTTGTGCTTTTCTGTGGGAATACTCTTTTACTTTTTTCTCTATTTTTCTATGGTGAATTTATTTATTTAGGCTCTCCACTCAAACCAAGTTTAATAAGTTGCATTTTCTTAAGTATCCATTTTATCTATAGTTTTATATGTATTTGCTTAAAATTGTGAAAAAGTCTCTTGTGACTTTTAAGTTTTTATCTTCAGAGGTTTTCCTCCTAAGAGTCTAACTGTGCATATTTGTGTTTTGTTCCCCTTTGTTGTAATTAGATTAGCCAGTAGCTGGCCTCTTTCAATTATTTCATACCTTGGGTTATAATCCAACACTAAATTATTTTGCTGTTCCAATTGTTACAGCTCTGGCCATTGAGAGCTCTTGCAGTTGGCTCCTGTGTTTGTTTTTTAGTACTTATTTTCTGGCACTATAATATGCTTCAGTCTCATCTTGTATATTCCTTGCCGTGTCCTAGAATCAGCCATTTATTCAAGGAGCCCTGCTTCCTTTTATTGGAGAATGGTATTATAAATCAAGATCTGGGCACTGAGTATGTTTGTTACTATTAGAGTGTTTTTGTTTCTAGACCGTCTCAGAAGACAGAACTCAGAAATACATATGCTATTATAACCAATAATACACATATCTATAATTCATGTGTGTGTGTATATATATATAAATATATAAAATCTGAATCTATACTAAGCTAAATATGAATTCATACTAATATTTCTCTTATCCATTATCCTTTGGTTCACTCAATCCTTTCTCTCCTGCTTATCTGTAACCCTTCACTCCCACAATGAGAAATCTGGTTCCCATCAGTCATTGTCCATTTGCTTATGTGTTCACTCCCATTATACATATACAATGGCTTCTGAATTGTTAACCAATAGTACAGTGCTTATACGCAATTCCTTTTATGTTTAGCCTTAAGTCTACCACTCATTTTCAAAGTTACTAGGTCACCCCATCCCCATCCCCTTCAGTAAAGTTATGTAATGCATTTGTAATATGGTTAGATTATGTCACACTCTGCATTCCATCCTTGGGTCCCTCAATCTCCTAAATGATTTTTTAAAATTTTGCATACATTAAGATTCATTGTTGGTGCTGTAAGCTTGTATGGGCTTTTGCATAGTGCCATGCATCTATCATTACACTGTCATAAAGAATAATCAATCTTACTGACCCAAAAAATCCCCTGTGCTTAGCATTTTTAGGGCAGTGAAACTATCCTGTATGATACTATAATGATGGATATGTGTCATCATACATTTGTCCAAATCTATAGAGCATACAGCAAGAGTGAACTGTGATGTAAACTATAGACAGTGGATGACTATGTTCTATTAATGTAGGTCAAAAATTGTAACAAATGTACCACTCTGGCCAGAAGGGAAGTTTTATAATGAGGAAGGTTGTGTATGTGTGGTGGCAGGGGACATATGGGAAATATCTTTACCTTCCTTTCAAATTTGTTGTGAACCTAAAATTGCTCTTTAAAAAGTCTTAACATTTTCTAAAAAACAAAAAGCCAAAAACGCCTGTACTTCACCTATTTAACCCCTTTCTCTCCCCTAACCCTTGTCAATCACTGATTAGTTTTCCATCTTTACAGTATTTTTCAAGAATGTCTCATTAATTCAACCATTATAGTATGTAGCCTTATTTCTCTTAGCAATATGCATTTAAGTTTCATCCATGTTCTTGCATGAATTGATCCCTCTTTTTTAATTGTGGGATAATATTCCACTGTATGACTGTACTATAATTTATCCTTTCACCCACTGAAGGACTTCTTAGTCCAGTTTTTGGCAATCATGTGCAGGTATTCATGTGCACATAAATATTAATGTGCAGGTATTCTTGTGCATGTAAATTTTCAAATTAGTTAGATAAACATGTAAGTTGTGAGGTTTGTGTCTAGCTCATTATTTGCCTGTGGACATCTAATTGTTCCAGCACTACTTGTTGAAAAGCCTATCATTTTCCCATTAAATTGCCTTTGTCAAATATTAGTTGATAGTATTTGTATGTTTATTTTTTTATTATTAATTCCGGTATAGTTAACATACAGTGTTATATTACCTTCAGGTGTACAATATAACAGTTTAACAATTCCATATATTACTCAGTGCCCATCAAGGTAAGTGTACTCTTAATATCATTTACCTATTTCACCCATCTCATCACCCATCTCCCCTTTGGTACCCTCTGTTCTCTATAGTTAAGAGTCTGTTTTTTTGTTTTCTCTCCTTTTCCTTTGTTTTGTTTCTTAAATTCCACATATGAGTGAAATCATATGGTATTTGTCTTTCTCTGACTTATTTTGCTTAGTATTATACTCTCTAGTTCCATACATGTTGTTGCAAATGGCAACATTTCATTCTTTTTTTATGGCTAAATAATATTCCATTGTATATATATACACCACATCTTCTTTATCCATTCATCAGTCAATGGACACTTGGACTGCTTCCATAATATGGCTACTGTAAATAATGTTGCAACAAACATAGAGATGCATATAATCTCTTCAGACTAGTGTTTTCATATTCTTTGGATAAATACCCAGTAGTGCGATTGATGAATCATAGAATAGTTGTATTTTTAATTTTTTTTTTAAAGATTTTATTTATTTATTTGAGACAGAGAGAGTGAGAGGGAGGAGGGTCAGAGGGAGAAGCAGACTCCCTGCCGAGCAGGGAGCCCGATGCGGGACTTGATCCCGGGACTCCAGGATCATGACCTGAGCCGAAGGCAGTCGCTTAACCAACTGAGCCACCCAGGCGCCCCTATTTTTAATTTTTTAAGGAACCTCTATTCCATCTTCCACAGCAATTGCACCAGTTTGCATTCCCACCAGCAGGACACAAGGGTTCCTTTTCTCCACATCCTCACCAACATGTGTTCTTTCTTTAGTTAACAGGTTTGAGGTGATATCTTATTGTGGTTTTGATTTGCATTTCCCTGATGATGAATGATGTTAAGCATCTTTTCATGTGCCTACTGGCCATGTATGTCTTCTTTGGAGAAATATCTGTTCATGTCTTCTGCCTATTTTTTTTCTACAGAGAGCAAGCACGTGCGAGTGGGGGGAGAGAGGCAGAGAGAGAGGAGATAGAGGGAGAGAGAATCTTGAGCAGGCTCCACACTCAGCACAGAGCCTGACAAGGGGCTTGACCTCATGAGATCATGACCTGAGCAAAAATCAACCAATTGAGCCACCAGGTGCCCCTGCCCATTTTTTAATTGGAATATTTGCTTTACGGTGTTGAGTTGCATGTGAGTTATTTTCGTGTGTTTGTGTGTGTGTGTATATATATATACATATGTGTATATACATATACACTATATATGTATATTAATTTACATATACATGTATATATGATACTAACATTTTACTGGTTATGTTATTTGCAAATATCTCCTCCCACTTAATGCATTGGTTGTCTTTTACTTTTGTTGGTTTCCTTTGCTGTGAAGAACCTTTTTATTTTGATGTAGTCCCAATAGTTTATTTTGATTTTGTTTCCCTTGCCTCATGAGAGGCAAAGATATTACAGCCAATGTCAGAGAAATCACTGCTTGTGCTCTCTTCTAGGATTGTTATGGTTTCAGGTCACACATTTAGGTCTGTAACCCATTCTGAGTTAATTTTTGTGTATGGTGCAAGGAAGCAGTCGAGTTTCATTCTTTTGCATGTAGCTGTCCAGTTTTCCCAGCAGCATTTGTTGAAGAGATTTTCTTTTTCCCACTGTATATTCTTGCCTCCTTTGTTGGAGGTTAACCAGGCAATTGTAGATTTATTTCTGGGCTTTATATTCTGTTCCATTGATCGATGTGTCTATTTTTGTGCCAATACCATACTGTTTAAATCACTACAGCTTAGTAATATACTTTGAAGTCTAGAATTGTGATAATTCCAGTTTTGTTTTTCAAGATTGCTTTTGCTATATGGGGTCTTTTGTGGTTTCGTACAAATTTTAGGATTGAGGAAACTAATACTACACTGTATGTTAACTAACTGGGATTTACATAAAAACTTCAAAAAATTTTAGAATTGTTCTAGTTTTGTGGAAAATGCTGTTGGTATTTTCATAGGATTGCACTGTATCTATAGATTGCTTGGGCTAGAATGGACATTTTAACAATATTTGTTCTTCCAATCCATGAGCATAAAATGTCTTTCCCATATTTTTGGTGTAATTAATTATAAATGGGATTATTTTCCGAATTTCTCTGCTTCTTCATTATTAGTGTATAGAAATGCAACAGATTTCTGTACATGGATTTTGTATCCTGAGACCTTACTGAATTTATCAGTTCCATTAGTTTTTTGGTGGAGACTTTAGGGTTTTCTACATATAGTATCATATTGTCTGCAAATAGTGAAAGTTTTACTTCTTCCTTACCAATTTATATGCTTTTTATTTCTTGTCTGATTGCTATGGCTAGGACTTCCAGTACTATGTTGAATAAAAGTGCTGAGAGTAGACATGACTTTCTTGTTCCTGACCTTAGTGGAAAAGCTCTCACTTTCCCCATTGAGTATGATGTTAGCTGTGGGATTTCCATATAAGGTATTAATTGTGTTGAGGTATGTTCCCTCTAAACCTACTTTATTTAAGGTTTTTATCATGAATCAATGTTGTATTTTGTCAAATACTTTTTTTGCATCTATTGAAATGATCATATGGTTTCTACTCTTCCTCTTAATGATGAGATGTATCAATTGATTGATTTGCAAATATTGAACCACGCTTGCATCCTAGGAGTAAATCCCACTTGATCATGGTGAATGATTTCTTTCAATGTATTGCTGGATTGGGTTTGCTAAGATTTTGTGGAGGATTTTTGCATCTGTGTTCATCAGAGGCATTGGCCTGTAGGGTTTTTGTGGGGGGTTTTGTTTGTTTGTTTGTTTTGCTTTTTTTGTTTTGTTTGTGATGTCTTTATCTGATTTTGGAATCAGGGTAAAGCTGGCCTTATTGAATGAATTCAGAAGTTTCCCTTCCTCTTCTATTTTTTGGAAAAGTTTGAGAGGAATAGACATCAACTCTTCTTTCAGTGTTTGGTAGAATTTACCTGGGAAGGTATCTGGTCTTGGACTCGTTCATTGGCAGTTTTTTTTTTTTATTACTGATTCAATTTCATTGCTGGTAATCAGTCTGTTCAAATTTTGTATTTCTTCCTGCTTCAGTTTTGGTAAGTTGTATGTTTCTAGGAATTTATCTATTTCTTCAAGCTTGTCCTATTTGTTGGCATATAATTTTTCATAATATTCTCTTAAAATTCTTTGTATTTCTTTGTGTTGGTTGTTTCTCCTTCTTCATTTCTGATTTGTTTATTTTAGGTATACATTGTCATACTTTATATCCTTTTATATCATGAGTCCCTTGATTGATTTTTCCAGATATACTTATTTTTACTGCTTTTATGCTTCCTATTTTTCTCACTCTTATTTATGGTCTTTCCTTTCTACTCACAAACTTCCCTTTAACATTCATTCAAGGGCTGGTTCAGTGATCATGAACTCTGTTTTTTTATTTGTCTGAGAAACTCTCTATTCTGAATGATATTGCCTTTGTTGGATAGAGCATTCTTGGCTTCCCCTTTTTTCCCTTCAGCACTTTGACTTTATTATGCCACTCCCTTCTGTCCTGCAAAGTTTCTGTTGAAAAACCTGCTGGTGGCTTTCTGCTGTTTATCTTGTATGTAACTGTTTTTTTTGCTCTTGCTGTTTCTTTCTTTTCTTTTCTTTTCTTTCTTTCTTTCTTTTTTTTTTTTTTTAAGTAGGCTCCACTGGAGCCCAATGCAGGGCTTGAACTCGTGACCCTGAGATCAAGACCTGAGCTGAGATCAAGAGTCAGATACTTAACCAACTCAGCCACCCAGGCACCCCTCTCTTGCTGCTTTTAAAATTCTTTAATACAAGTTTTTGCCATTTTAATTACTGTGTGTCTTGGTATGGACCTCCTTGGGTTGATTTTGTTGGGGGATCTCTGTGCCTCCTGGATTTGAATTTCTATTTCCTTCTCCAGATGTGGGAAGTTTACAGGTATTATTTCTTCAAATAAAGTTTCTGCCCCTTTTTCTCTCTTTTTGCCTTCTGAGATCCCTATAATGCAAATGCTATTATGCTTGATGGAGTCACTGTGTTCCCTAAGTCTATTCTCATTCTGCATAACTTTTTTCCTCTCACCTGCTCATTTCCATTACTCTGTCCTCTAGATCACTGATTCATTCTTCTTCTTCTAGTCTGCTATTTATTCCATTTAGTGTGTTTTTAATTTCAATTATTGTATTCTTCATTTCTTTTTTTTAAATCTCTTTGTTAAGAATTTGTTGTCCTCCACCTCTTTCTCAAGTCCAGTGAGTACTTTTATGATTATTACTTTACATTCTCTATCAGGAATATTACATTTCTCCATTTCACTTAAGTCTCTTGCTGTAATTTTGTCCCGTTCTTTTATTTGGGACATATTCCTCTGTCTCCTCATATTGTCTAATTCTCTGTGTCTGTTTCTGTGTGTTAGGAAAATCAGTTACATCTCCTGCTCTTGAAAGTAGACGGCAGGGCATGAACTTATGATAAGGCACACATGTTCTCCACAGGCGGTGACTGGCCTCCCATATAGTGCAAAGTCAGAAGACATGGTGTTGGCAAGGTTTGCACTATTTTTCTGGGGGAGAAGACCTGCAGCCACAGGGCTGAAGCAGTCCCATGGAGGGGGCATGGCAAAATGTAAGCAAGTTAAGTAGTGAATGTCCATGTCATGCTGGTTCCTGAAGGGGGGCATGTATTTATGCTGGGGGGTAGGAGAGAGATGGCAACTGCCAGTTCCTTTGTTCCTGGTCAAGTCTCTTAGAGAACCCTGCACCCCAGGACATGCTCTGAGATTAGTAAATAACTCCCTTCCCATGTAACCCAGGCATTTTTCAAACTGCTGCTTAATGCTTTATCTCCAGAAGCTGTTTGTCATGCTGTCTCTTCCAGGGTGCGGACCCAGTCTCCTATGGCCCTCCCAGCTCTCCCAAAACTAAGCCCGCTGATTTTTCATGTTCTAGGGTTTTAGTCCTGCTGGTTTTAAGAACTCACAAAATTCGGCCCCTCTAGTTTTCAAAGCCAAATGCTATGGGGATTCATCTTCCCCATGAAAGCTCCCCAGTGTGATAGTCTTTTTCTCTTCCCTCTCCATGTCCCCAGCTCCTCCCCACTTGTGGATGGTCACCATTGGTTTAACTTCCCACCATGTCTCCACTCTTCCTACCCTCTTTGATGTGGCCTCTTCTCTACCTTTAGTAGCAGAGTTTGATCTGCCAGTCTTCAGGTCATTTTTCTGGATTATTTACACTGACGTGAGTGTTACCTAGTTGTATCCATGGGGCAAAGTGAGCTTACGGTCCTCCTATTCCACCACCTTCTCCAGAAGTCCTATATGTTTACTTTTGGGCTCTCTATTCTGTTCCCTTGATCAATGTGTTTTGTTTTTTTTACCATACTACATTGATAACAGTAGCTTTATAGTAAGACTTGAAATAGAATAATGTGAGTACTTCAACATCAGTTAATTCTCTGTATTCATATATCTGATTCTGCTTTTTTGTTTTTTAGATTCCACATGAGTGAAATCATGGTATTTGTCTTTCTCAGTCTGACTTATTTCACTTAGCATAATATCCTAGGTCCATCCATGTTGTTGGAGATGGCAAGATCTTATCCTGTTTTATGGCGACATAATAGTGCAGTGCATGTGTGTGTGTGTCTCTTCTTTATCCATTCATCTATCTATTGACACTTTGCTTCCATATTTTGGCTATTGTAAATAATGCTGCAATAAACATAGGGGTGCATATATCTTGTTGAATTAGTGTTTTCATTTTCTTTGGGTAAATACCCAGTAGTGGAATTACTGGATCATATGGTATTTCTATTCTTAATATTTTGAGGAACCTTCATACTGCTTTGCACAGTAGCTGCATCCGTTTACATTCCTACCAACAGTGCACAAGAGTTCCTCTTTCTACACATCCTTGCGAACAGTTGTTATTTCTTGTGGTTTTTATTTTAGCCATTCTGACGGGTGTAAGGTGATATCTCATTGTGATTTTGATTTGCATTTCCCTGCTGGTTAGTGATATTGAGCATCTTTTCATGTGTCTATTGGCCATCTGTATGTCTTCTTTGGAAAAATGTCTATTCAGGTCGTCTGCCCATTTTCGAATCTGTATTTGGTGTCAAGTTGTATAAGTTCTTTATATGTTTTGGATATTAACCCCTCCTTGGATATATCATTTGCAAATACTGAACAATCTGAAAATTGTTTTTAATTCGTAGAATAAATCCATTTATATTTATTGATGTGATAAATATGTTTGGTGCCATTCCAGCATTGTTTTATGTTATAAACATCTTTTATTGAATATTCTGTTACTTAATGAAGTTTATATTTTTGTTCTAATGGTTTCTAATACTTTTGTATAACCCTCTCTTTTTTTGTCTCTTGCTCGATACAAAGCAATTGGTCCCTTATCCTGAAAAATATTGAAATTAGCTAGTAACATCCTTTTGTCCCAACCCTGGCTCTTCCTCATCTCACTTAAAGTAATATCCTTTTACTCCAGTTAATGACTCTCAATCAGCGAGCTAATTCTGCTCTTTTCATCTCTCCCCTTTCTCCAACCATTTTTATAGTTTTACTGCAATTACACTGTCAGAATACACAGCCATTGTATACCATACCCTCTACCATATAAACATTATTTAGATTTATTTCTGTAAGTAAATATATATTATTTCCTAACACAAATCCTTATTTAAAACTCTCCAGTCATTTTGGTTGTTTGAAGTTCATTCTGCTTAATAGATTGCTTAGGAAGGTCTCAGGGGAAGTCGTTCCTGAATTTTAATGTGTTCATAAGAATTTGTGGTTTTTAAATTGAAGGTCAGATTGTCTTACTATAAAATTTCTGGCTCATATTTCCTTGAGTTTCTTAAACATTTTATACCATTGACTTCTGGCACAAATTGTTGATGTTCAAGAGCAAAGAAAAAGACATGAATAAGCATAAAATGAGATGCTACATAAGGAACAATCTACAAAAAAGATGTGATCCTACATTTGGATGATTCTAGCAAAAAAACAACATACAAAAGCAAAAACAGAATTACAAGCTAAAATTGATATAGGCACATAGTGCAAAATTGTATTACATCGTTCAGAAACTTTTAAATCAAACAGACCTAAAATTAATAAATGAATAAAAGGTCTGAATGCAATTGATATGCATAAGCTTGATCTAATAGATAAACATTGAGAAGTAGGGAGGCAATTTAGCAAACTGGATTAAGGGATATATTTTTATTTCAGATACTGTTTTGTTCTGTTGTAATTCTGTTTGGTTCTTTAATATTTCTCTATCTTTGCTGAGATTTCTTATTTTTCCATTCATTACTTTTTTTTTTTTTACTTCATTGAGCATAGTTATAATAGCTGTCTCAAAGTCTTTGAGGTTATACATCTAGATTATCTGAGGGTTGGCTTCCATTAATTGTCTTTTCCTTTGGGAAGGATTACATTTTTCTGGCTCCTCCAAGCTGTGTAATTTTGAATTGTATCCTGGACATTGTGACAGTTATGTTATGGAGACCTTAGATTCTGTTTTACTCCTCAGATTGTGTTGATATTTTTGTTGTGGCAGGCAATTAACTTGGTTCAACTGAAACTGCAAATTCCATCTCACCTGTGTTTGGAGTAACTCAAATCTCAGTTGAGTTTTTTTACTTTAGCTGCAAATTGCTTTGTGTCTACCCCATAGGTATGCTTCAGGGGTCAGTAGAGATTTGAGTAGTGTGTTCATACTCACAGTTTGAGTCATGCCCTCCTCTGGTTCTTACTGATCTGGGATTTCACCCTCTTTCCAGTGACTGTGGCTGCTGCAGACTCAGCTCCCAAATTGTTGAAGCCATTTTTTTAAAAGGGTAGGTTTCTATTGCATTTTAGCTACTCCAGGCTTCTCTGTAAAATGTTTTCAGGTTAAAGCTTCAAAAACCGAAAACTTACCTCTTCATGGCTCCTTCTTCCAAGTTTCATCTTTCAGAATTTACCTGTCTTTGTTCACTCTCCATAGGCTTCAAGTATTTGTTTTTAGTATTTTGTTCAGAGTTGCTTATTGTTATGTGAGGAAGAGTCAATCTGTCACAAGCTACTTGGCCATATATGAAGCAGATCTTTTTTCTTAACTTTTTTTCATTCATTCTCCACCCATACTCCATTCCCTTTTTCCTATAGTCACCCATTCCAAACTACTATTCCCCATAGGAGTCCAGCTCTTATTCGATACATATATTTAGGCATGTATGTGACCTTGAAAGGCATATGGTATTGTGTTAGTGTATTTATCTTACTTTACATAAAGGCTTTTTTATTCAAAAGTATTTTATATGTCTAATTTATATTGTTGTATGTAAATCTAATTCATAATCTCTGAGAGCTGCATGTATTCCATTTTATAAACATACAAAGTTTAACTTATCCATTCTCCTAAATTAATTGGATCCATCTCTTTCCTTATGTGTCTAATAAAGTCATAAACATTTTGTATGTTTTAATTTACATTTTTGTCTATTTTTCTATTGAGCTTACTGACATTTTCTTTTTTATTTTCAGTAGTAACTTTTATACTCTATTTCTGAATTCTTTATTCGTTTTAAATGTTCCATACATATTATTCTAGTCTGTCACCTGTTAACTTGATTATGGTGTCCTTCACTTGAATAAAACTTTTATTTTGACTAATTGAATAAACACTTTTTCTTATAGTTTCTGTTTTGAGAACTTTTTAAGAAATACGTCCTGATTTGAGGTCATAAAGAAACTATACATTTCCTTATATTGCATTTTTAGTTATAACATTCATATTGAGGTCTTTAATTCATTTGGGCTTTTCTGTGTGCAGCATGAGATAGGAATCTTTGCTTTTTAAAACTTGTCACAAGTGAGACAATTTTCCCAATACAATTTACTAAATATAATTTTCTGATTTGTGATGTTACCACTGACATATAACCAACTGCCATATATAAGCAGGTCTGTTTCTAGAGTATCTATTCAACTTGATTGGTTTATTTGATACTACAGTTGTATAATACTGTTTTATTATGATAATTTATGCCAGGTGTAGTCCTATTTTTTAAATGTTTCCCAGGTATTCACAGACTATTATGTTCCACAGAATTTTACAATCAGGTTTTCTCTCCCCAACCCAAGAAAATCTTCTCAGGAATTTAATTAGAAATAATTAAAATTAAGGGAATTTTAAAATTAAGGGAAAATTAACAATTTTATATTAGGCGATCCTACTTTTCAGTCTTAGAGCTTTTCACTCAGATCTTTTAAAAATGTCCTTAAGAGAGTTTTCAAAATGCCTCCATGAAGGTCAGAGCTTATCTTCTATTGTACTTTCTAATGATTAGATAAATGCTATTGTTCTTTTTTTCTTTTGTGCATTTTTATTGAAATTCTAGTTAACATGCTGTGTAATATTACTTTCAGGTGTACAATATAGTGATTCAACACTTCAAGACCACACTCTGTGCTCATCAATCACAAGTGCATTCCTTAATCCCCATCACCCATGACCCCACCCACCTCTCCTCTGGTAATGATCGGTTTGTTTGCTATAGCTGAGAGTTGGCCTAAGTTTACCTCTTTTTATTTTTTTAACCTTTGTTCATTTGTTTCTTAAATTACATATATGAGTGAAATCATGGTATTTGTGACTTATTTCACTTAGCATAATATTCTCTAGTTCCATCCTTGTCATTGCAAATGGCAAGATTTCTTTTTTTTCTTCTTAGCAATATTCCATTGCACATATATACTAAATTTTCTTTTATGTCTCATACCTAGGGTTGGGCTTAGGGACAAGGTAAGTGTCTGGCATAGGGTTAGAGCCAAAATGCTATTGGTTTTTACAAGTTTATTTTGTATACAGCTCCCTACTGACTCACTAATGTTCATAATTTGCTAATTGTGTTTGGTCTTCTTCGTGGACAAGCACAATATCTGCAAAAAAAAAAAAAGAAAGAAAAAAGGAAGGTTTGCTTTTTCCCTTAGAATCCTCATAACCTCTGTTTTTTGGTTGTTGTTGTTTTTTTTAATTTTATTGTTCAGGATTTCTAAAGTGGCTAACGTCTTTGTCTTCTTCCTGACTTCAAAAAGAAAGTAACTTTTTCCATTTATTGAATTTTAATGCTAAATAAATATTGAAATATATCAAATGCTTTTTTTGACAATTGTGCTCCTAATCAGATAAATTTGGGAACAGTGAAAAACCATGAAATATTTGTCTTTAAATCACTAAAATATAAATTACACTGCAAGATTTTTCTCTCTGGGGCCATTTTTTAATCCTAAATTAATACATAATCGACCATGACTAATAAATACACACATACACATAGCTACATCTATATCTATGTTGATAGATATACAAAGAAGAGAATCTTAAAGCCATGTTCAACATATTCGAAAGGGAATAGGCTTATATTTTTCTTGTATTGTGCTTATAAAATTTTAATTTAAAACATTTCTCTTAAAAATAATTGGACAGTTTTTTCCTCTTATGTAAACTAGGGATATCTGCACCCACTGATAAAACGATCTCAGCCTGTGAGATCTTTCCCCTTCTAGGAGTGGGGAAAATGGTAACATGTTTATCATTATTACATTATTATTACTATGATTATTACTTATATGTATTGAGTGGCTATTTTCTGTCCAATTTTTCTATTCCCTTTAGTGCAAATTAAGGTTTTTAAATTTTCCAGAAGTACACTCAAAGACTCTTAGAATTTTATTAATTTGCATCTCTCTATTTCTTGGTTGATGTTGTCAGAGGTTTGTCAATCTTACAAGTTTTTTTCGAAGATTCAACTTGGGTTCTTTTAATCCTTATTTCTTATTATATCTCATTTCTTTGTTTTTTGTTCCTTTTGGTTTGTTCTGCTTCGTACCATGAGGTACGAAGCAGAACAAACATTTATTGATTGATGCTGGGGTGCAGTATAGCCATTTTTGGTTAAGCTTTATATGTGTTCTAAAGTTTACAAGGTTCGACAACTACTGGGCTATAACCATTGTCCTCAATTATTCAATAGTGAGACTGCCTGGGAGGCTTTTAAAAAACATACTCTTAAGCAGGGCATTTAGTGTTTATGATTCAGTTGAGGTGGGCTGCAGGGTGGGAATCCATATTTTTAGAAAAGTTTGCAGGTACCCTATTAAGACTTGGAAATCACTGAATTTGAGTCACTGTAAAACACAGTCCACTGTTAAAAGGATGGTAAGAAGGGACCTTTAAGGTTCTAATGATTTTCAGGTTAGAAGTTAATCCCTGTTTAGGTAGTTTTGGGCAAAATGTGAACATGGTAAGCAATCCAGGAAGAGAAAAAAGGTGTAAAGAGGAAGAGCTGAAAGAAAGGAAGGTCAGCTCCTGAAAAGAAAAACTTCCTCTTATTAAAATGTGGAATGAAAGAGGAGTGGCAGAAACAAGAGAGGTGAAAAGAAGCCACAGCATAAATTTATATTAAGATTGGACTTTATCCCAAGGGTAATGACAAGCCATTGAAGGGGAGAAGACAGAAAGAGTTTTGCTTGAGAAAAAACAAAAACAAAACTCTGTTTTAGCTACAATGGAGAAAACTAATTGGAGAGAAAGCAGGAGTGAAGACATTTTCACCCTAGGAATGAGTATTGTAATCCAGGCAAGAAATGATGGTGGCTTGAACAATTGGGAAAAGAAAGACAATTTTTAAATTGAAGCATGATTGACATGCAATATTTAGTTTTAGGTATACAACATAGTGTTTCAACACTATGCAATACTCAGCACAGTAAGTGTAGTTACCATCGTCACCAAAGTTATTACCATATTACTATATTCCCTAAGCTATACTTCCCAGTGACATTTATTACTGGAAGTTTGTAACTCTTAATCTCTTTCCACTGTTTTACCCATACCTCCATGCCTTCCTCTCTGGCAACCACCAGTTTGTTCTCTGTATTTATAAGTCTATTTCTGTATTGTTTTATTTTTTGTTTTTTTAGATTCCACATATAAGTGAAATTATGTGATATTTGTTACTCTCTGATTATTTCACTTAGTGTAATACATTCTAGATCCACACATCTTGTTGCATATTGCAAGATTTCATTCCTTTTTATGGGCTAAATGTTCCATTTTATACATATACATGCACACACAGCCCACATTTTTATCCATTCATCCATAAAAAGATACTTAGGTTGCTTCCATATCTTGGCTACTACAAACAATGCTACTATAAAAATAGGGGTACATATATCTTTTCAAGTAAGTGCTTTCATTTTCTTTGGGTAAATACCCAGAAGTGGGATTACTAGATCATATGGTAGCTCTATTTTTAATTCTTTAAGACACTTCATAGTGTTTTGCATATTAGCTACACAAATTTACATTCTCACTGACCCTTTCCTCCACATCCTCACCAACACTTGTTATTTCTTGTCTTTTTGATACTAGCCATTTTGACAGATGTGAGGTGATATTTCATTATGGTTCTGACTGCATTTCCCTGATGATTAGTGATGAGTATCTTTTCATATGTCTGTTGGCTATCTGCATGTCTTCTTCAGAAAAATTACTACTCAGGTCCTCTGCCCATTATTCAGATTTGTGTGCATGTGTGTTAAGTTATATGACCTCTTTAAAGACTTTGAATATTAACCCCTTGCCAAATATATCATATGAAAATAATTTCTCCCATTCTGTAGGGTTTTTTTCACTTTGTTGATGTGTCCTTCACTATGCAAAAGCTTTTTAGTAATTTATTCCCAATTATTTATTACTGCTTTTGTTGCCCTTGCCAGAGGAGACAGATTTAAAAAAAATACATTTCTGCGGTGCCTGTGATGAGGGAGCAGAAGGTAAGCTGAGGACAAAGCACAAGCTGACACCCTGCAACCTCCCTCCCACCCCCACCTCACACTCCTGGGTGGGACATGTGTGACATTCTTCCAGGAATCTCCCAAGTGTTGTAATATTAATACCTGCTAGAGGGGGAAACAACCTTAACTTGACAAGGGCAAGGCCTCTGGTACTTGTAGATTGGTCCTCTTTAGCATATGAAAGTTCTTTTGAAACCTCCCTTTTCCTTACTTCTCCCAATTCCTGAGTATATAATCAGCCACTCCTCAAGACCCCAGTGCAGCAGCTTTCTGCTTTAATAAACCACCATTTATTTATTTGTTTGTTTGGAATATATGTTTTACTTTTGGGTGAGGATTTTTTTCTTATGATTTTATTTATTTGTCAGAGAGAGAGCACAAGCAGGGAGAGTGGCAGGCAGAGGGAGAAGCAGACTCCCCACTGAGCAAGGAGCCTGATACGGGACTCAATCCCAGGACCCTGGGATCATGACCTGAGCCGAAGGCAGACGCTTAATGACTGAGCCACCCAGGCACCCCAATAAACCACCATTTTGCACCAAAGACATCTCAAGAATTCTTTCTTGGTCATCAGCTCCGGACTTCACCCCACCAAACCTCACCTCTACTCCAAAACCACATCAACCTGGGTGGCTCAGTTGGTTAAGCATCTGCCTTTGGCTCAGGTCAAGAACCCAGGTCCTGGGACTGAGCCCTGCATGTTGGGCTCCCTGCTCAGCAGGGAGTCTACTTCTCCCTCTCCCCCCCTGCTTGTGCATGCTGTCTCGTTCTCAAATAAATAATAAATATATTTATTTGGATTATTTGGAATATATATATATATATATATATATATTTATATATATATATATATTTATATATAAGCAGTATTGCTAAGACCAATGTCCAAGAGTTTATTTTCTATTTCCTTTTGGGTCTTTAATCCTTTTTGAATTTACTTTTGTGTATGCTGTAAGAAAATGGTCCAATTTCATTCTTTACGTATAGCTGTCTTGTTTTCCCAACACCATTTATAAAAAAGACAGTCTTTCCTCATTGTATATCCTTGCCTCCTTTGTCATAGATTAATTGACCATATAAGCATCAGGTTAATTCTTGGTTCTCTATTCCCTTCCATTGATCTATGTGTCTGTTTATGTGCCAGTACTATAATGTATACAGTACACTCTGAAATCTGACTCTGTTAGTTCTACTTTTGTTCTTTTTCAAAATTGCTTTGGCTCTTTGGGGTCTTTTGTGGCTTTATACAAATTTAAGCATTATTCTAGTTCTGTGAAAAAAGAATTAGTGTTTTGATGGGGTTGCCATTGAATCTGTAGATTACTTTATGAGGTATGGATATTTTAACAATACCAATTCTTCCGATCAATGAGCATGGTATATCTTTCCATTTGTTTATGTCATCTTCAGTTCGATCAATCTTGTAGTTCTCAGAATACAAGTCTTTCACCTCCTTGGTTAAATTTATTCCTAGGTATTTTTTGATGCTATTATAAATGAGATTGTCTCATTAAATTCTCTTTCTGCTATTTCATTATTAGTGTAGAGAAATACAACAGATTTCTGTAATTTTCTATCCTGCAACTTTTATGAATTTATAAGTTCTAATAGTTTTTGGTGAACTCTTTAGTATTTTCTCTATATAGTAACATATCATCTGGAAATAGGGACAGTTGTACTTCTTCCTAATTCTTGGAATGCAGTTTCTTATTCTTGTCTAATTGCTGTGGCTAGGATCTCCAGTACTCTCTTGAATAAAACGGGTTATAATGGACATCCTTGTCTTATTCCTGATCTTAGAGCAAAAGTTTTGTTTTTCACCACTGAGTATGATGTTAAGTGTGGATGTGTCATATTTGGCCTTTCTTATGTTGAGGTATGTTCCTTCTATACCTACTTTATTCAGACTTTTTATCATGAACAGATGTTGAATTTTGTCAAATGCTTTTTCTGCATCTATTGAGATGATCATATGGTATTTACTCATTGTATTAATGTGGTGTATCACTTTGTGGCTATTGAGTCATTCTTGCATCCATGGAACAAATCCCAGTTGATCATGGTGAATGATGCTTTTAATGTACTGCTGAATATAGTCTGCACATATTTTGTTGATGATTTTTACATCTATGTCATTAGGGATATTGGCCTGTAATGTTCTTCACTTATACTGTTTGTCTGGTTTCATATCAGAAGAAGTCTTACCTTATAGGATGATGTAGAAGCATTTCTTCCTCTTCTATTTTTTAAGCTGTGAGAAAGATAGTTACTATTTTTTTAATGTTAGGTAGAATTCACCTGTGAATCTATCTGGTCAAACTTTTGGGGAGAGTTTTATATTACTGATTCACTTTCATTGCTGGTAATTAGTCTGTTCAGATTTTCTATTTCTTCCTGATTAATCTTGGAAGATTGTGTTTCTAGTAATTTATCCATTTATTGTACTTTGTCCAATTTGTTGGTGTATAATTTTTCACAGTAGTCTCTTATAATCCTTGTGTTTCTGTGGTTGTGTTGTAACTGTTCTTTCACTTCTAATTTTATTTAAGTCCATTCTGTCCCTCCCTCCCTCTCTCTCTCTCTTCTGGGAAAGTTTTATTTAGTTACACCAATTACTAAAATCATTGAGTTATTGTAGTACTAATTACAATCTATTAAAATACCATTTTAATATTGCTTATCATAATTACAATCCTTATAGCACTGCCTTTTAAAAAATGTTTGAGTATAGTTGATACACAATGTTACATTAGTTTTAGATGTACAACTTCTCTATACATTATGCTATATTCAACACATGCGTCTGGCTAATGGTTTAAAAATTTTGTTTCTTTTCTAAGGGCCAGCTTTTGGTTTCTTTTTTTTTTTTCCTATCTATTTATTTCTGCTGTAATCATTTCCTTCCTTCTTCTAACTTCAGGCTTTGTTTCTTGTCTTCTAGTTTCTTTAGGTCTAAGTTTAGATTAAGATTTTTGTTTCTTAGGGTGCCTGGGTGGCTCAGTCATTAAGCGTCTGCCTTCAGCTCAGGTCATGGTCCTGGGGTCCTGGGATCGAATCCCACATTGGGCTCCCAGCTCAGCGGGAAGCCTGCTTCTCCTTCTCC
Source organism: Neomonachus schauinslandi (assembly GCF_002201575.2). Taxonomy (NCBI): domain Eukaryota; kingdom Metazoa; phylum Chordata; class Mammalia; order Carnivora; family Phocidae; genus Neomonachus; species Neomonachus schauinslandi. The sequence continues at coordinate 99,939,657 of NC_058413.1, forward strand.
CACTCCCCCTGCTTGTGTCCCCTCTCTCGCTGTGTCTCTCTGTCGAATAAATGAATAAAATCTTTAAAAAAAAAAAAGATTTTTGTTTCTTGTGGTAGGTTTGTATTGTTATAAAACTTCCACTTAGAACTACTTTTGCTGCATCCCAAAGATTTTGGAACACTGTGCCTCCCTTTTCATTTGTCTCCAAGTTTTGGTTTTTTGGTTTTTGTTATTTTTTTTTTCATTTTCTCTTTTGATCTCTTCCTTGACCCATTAGTTGTTTAGTAGCATGTTGTTTAGCCTCCAGGTGTTCTGATTCCTCCCAGGTTTTTTTCTTGTAATTGATTTCTAGTTTCACAGCACTCTGTTGGGAACAGATGTTTGATATGATTTCAATCATCTTGAATTTATTTGTTTCAAGATTTTATTTATTTAAGAGAGAGCATGAGCACAAGTGGTGGGGAAGAAGGGGGTGGAGGGGTAGAAGAAGATCCCTGCTGAGCAGGGAGCCTGACTTGGGGCTCAATCCCAGGACCCTGAGATCATGACCTGAGCCAAAGGTAAATGTTTAACTGACTGAGCCACCTAGGCACCCCTTTATTTAGACTTGTTTTGTAGCCTAACATATGATCTGTCTTGGAGAATGCCCCACGTGCCCTTGAACAGGATGTTGTTTGGATGGAATGTTCTATAAATCCAAATCTATAAATCTATAAAGCTTAAATCTTAAGTTCATCTGGTCTAACATGTCATTTAAACCCATTGTTTCCTTAATGACTTTCTGAGTGATCTATCCATTGATGTAATTGGGGTATTAAATTAACCCACTAGTACTGTATTACTGTGTTTCTCCCTTTATGATTATTAATAGTGCTTTACATATTTAGGCACTCCTATGTATGTAGATGTTTATAATTGTTATATCCTCTTCTTAGAATGATCACTCATCATTATGTTATTCTCCTGTCTTTTGTTACATTCTTTGTTTTAAAGTTTATTTGGTCTAGGGGCACTTGCGTAGCTCAGTCAGTTGAGCATCTGACTCTTGATTTTGTCTCAGGTCATTATCTCAGGATCCTGGGATTGAGCCCCTCTATCAGCTCCACATTTAGTGGGGAGTTTTCTTGACGATTCTCTCTCCCTCTGCCCCCCCCCCCACCTTGTGCATGCTCGCTTGCTCTCAAATAATCTTTAAATTCTATTTTGTCTAAGTATTCCTACCTCAGCTTCCCCCCCCACCCCTGCCACACACACACACACTCGTTTGCATTGAAAATCTTTTTCTATCCCTCTACTTTCAGTCTGTGTGTCTTTAAATATGAAGTGGGTCTCTTTTAGGCAGCATATAGAGGTTTCTTATTTTTTATACATTCAGTAACCCTATGTTTTTTGATTGGAGCATTTAGCCCATTTGCATTTCATGTAATTATTGATAAGTATGTACTTATTGCCAAATGTTTGTTTTTTGGTTGTTTTTGTAGTTCTTCACTGTTTCATTTCTCCTCTTGCTCTCTTCCCTTGTGATTTGATGAATTTCTTTAGTGTTATGCATGGATAACTTTCTCTTTTTTATTATAGTTATTTTGCTTTATTGTACTATGTGGTTCATATATAACCCCTATGTATATAGTAATCTATTTTAGGTCGTGCTTGCTTAACTTCCAACACGTTCTACAAACACCATTTTTACTCTTACCCATGTTTATGTATAAAACGTATTTTACATCTTCTTTATCCTCATTCTGTTTTCTTAATTATTGAAATATAGTTGACATAAAATGTTATATTACTATCAGATGTACCACCTAGTGATCAATAATTCTATACATGATGCAGTGCTTCCCATGATAAGAATAGTTACCATCTATTACCATGCAACATTACATTATTGAGTATATTCCCTATACAACAATTTTCTTCATGTAACTTATTTTATAATAGGAAGTTTGTAAATTTTAATCTGCTTCACCTATTTTGCCCATCCACACAGCCCCCACCTCTTTGGCAACCATCAATTTGTTCTCTGTACTTATGAATCCGTTTCTGGTTTTGTTTTGTTGTTTAATTCATTGTAAAGTGAAATCATGTGGTATTTTTGTTTATTTTACTCAACATGGGCTGGATCTAGAGTGTATTCTATCATGAATAGCAAGATTTCATTATATTTTATGGCTGAGTTATACTCCATTGTATATACATTTAACACATCTTCCTTATACATTCATCTATTGATGGACACCTGGGTTGCTTCCATACCTTGGTTTATGTAAATAATGTTTCAGTGAACATAGGAGTGCATATATCTATACAAAATATGTAATTTTTTTTCCTTTGGGTAAATACCCCACAATGAGTTTACAGGATCATATGGTATTTAATTATTTGAGGCACTTCTGTATTGTTTTGTACAGTGGTGGCTGCAACAATTTACATTTCTACCAACAGTGCACAAGGATTCCTTTTTTTTTGCATTCTCACCACTTGTTATTTCTTGTCTTTTTGATGACCATCTAACAGGTGTAAATTGATATCCGACTGTGGTTTTAATTTGCATTTCCCTGATTAGCAATGTTGAGCATTTTTTCATGTGTCTGTTGGCCATCTATATGTCTTTTTCAGAAAAAATGTCTATTCAGGTCCTCTGCCCATTTTTTAATCTTTGTGGGGTTGGAGTGTATGAGTTCTTTAAATATTTTAGAAATTGACCCCTTATCAGATAGATCCTTTACAAATAACTTCTCCAAGTCAGTAGGTTGCTTTGTCTTTTTTCTTGATGATTTCCTTCACTGTGAAAAATCTTTCTGCTTGGTGTAATGGCAATATTTTGCTTTTGTTTCTCTTGCCTGAGGAGACATAATTAGAAAATTGTTGCTAATGCTAACATTCAAGAGAATACTGCCTATGTATTCTTCTAGAAGTTTATGGTTCCAGGCCTCAAATGTCGGTTTTAATATGTTTTATTTTTGTGTATGATGTAAGAAAGTGGTCCTGTTTCATTATTTTGCATGTAGCTGTCCAGTTTTCCAACACCATTTACGGAGGAGACTGTCTTTTCTCCACTGTACATCTTGTCTCCTGTGTTGTAGACTAACCATGAGTTTATTTCTATGTTCACTATCTTGTTGCATTCATATATGTGACTATTTTTGTGCCAGTACCATACTGTTTCAATTACTATATGTTTTCATTATATCTTGAAATTTAGGATTATGATACCTCCAGCTTTGTTTCTCAAGATTGCTTTGGCAATTCAGAGGCTTTTGTGCTTCCAAAGTACTATTGGTACTTTTGTTGGGATGCCACTGAATCTGTAAATTATTTTGGGTAGTAGGACTATTTTAACAATATCAGTTCTTCTGATCCATGAGCATGGTATGTCTTTCCATTTGTTTGTGTTGTTTTCAATTTCTTACATAAGTATCTTATAGTTTTCAAAGTATGGATCTTTTTGCCTGCTTGATTCTATTCATTCATAGATACTTTATTCTTTTTTAGGCAGTTGTAAATGGGATTGTCTTAAAATTTTTTCTCATACTTTGTTATTAGGGTATAGAAATGAAACAGATTCTGAATTTTCTATCCTTCAACTTTAATGAATTCATTTATTCTAATGTTGGTTTTTTCCCCCCAGTGTCTTACTATTTCCTCTATATAATTATATGTCATCTGGAATTAGTTATGGTTTTACTTCTTCCTTACCAGTTTGGATGGATTTTCTTTTTCTTTTCTGATTGATGTGAGGACTTCCAATATTCTTTTGAATGTAAGTGGTGAGAATGGACATTTGTGTCTTCTTCCTGATCTTGGAGGTTGAGTATGATGTTAGATGTGGGTGTGTCACATATGACCTTTATTATGTTGAGGTATGGTCCCTCTATACCCGCTTTGTTGAGAATTTTTATTGTGAACAAATGTTGAACTTTGTCAAATGCTTTTTCTGTATCTATTGAGATGATCATATAATTTGTAATGGGTTTTTGTTGTTGTTAATGTGTTGTATCACATGGATTAATTGTGGATATTAACTCATCTTTGCATCCCTGGAATAAATCCAACTTGTTCATGGTGAATGATACTTTTTTTTTTTTAAGATTTTATTTATTTAGTAGAGAAAGAGAATGAGAGAGAGAGAGCATGAGAGGGGGGAGGGTCAGAGGGAGAAGCAGACTCCCCGCTGAGCAGGGAGCCCGATGCGGGACTCAATCCCGGGACTCCAGGATCATGACCTGAGCTGAAGGCAGTTGCTTAACCAACTGAGCCACCCAGGCGCCCGGTGAATGATACTTTTAATGTATTACTGACTTCAGCTCATATTTTTTTGAGAATTTTGGCATCCAGGTTTATTAGGGATATTATGTAGATTTGGGTTTTTGTAATGTCTTTGGTTTTGGTATCAGAGTAATGCTGGCATCATAGAATAAATTTGGAAGCATTCCTTCCTCTTTTATTTTTTGGAATATTTTGTAAAGGAAGTATTAACCCTTCTTTAACTATTTGATAGAATTAGCCTGTGAAGCCATCTGGTTTTAGACTTTTGTTTTTGGGGAGATTTTTTAAATTACCATTTCAATTTTTCTACTAGTAACCAATCTGCTCTGATTGCCTATTTTTTCCTGAGTCTTGGAAGATAAAATTTTCCATTCTAGTTTCTCCAATTTTTTTGGCATGTAGTTTCTCATAGTAGTCCCTTACACTCCTTTATATTGCTGTAGTGTTGGCTGCTCCTTCTCTTTATGATTTCATTTATTAAAGTCCTCTCTCTTTTTTCCTGATGAGTCTGGCCAAGGGTTTGTCAATTTTGTTTATCTTTTTCCAAAGAACCAGCCCTTAGTTTCATTTATCTTTTGTTTTCTTTTTCAGTCTCTATTTCATTTATTTCCACTGGATTCTTATTTTCTTCTAACTTTGGGTTTCTTTTTTTTCTTTTTCTAATTCCTTTAGGTACAAGGATAGATTGCGATTTTTCTTGTTTCTTGCAACAGCCCTGTATTGCTGTAACTAGGAACTGTTCAATGACTAAAACATTTTGTTTTCATTTCGTCTTTGATTTCTTTCTTTACCTATTGGTTATTTAGTAGCATGTTGTTTAGCCTCCGAGTTTTTTTCCTTATGTTTCATCAATGTTGTGGTCTGGAAAGATAGTTTATATGATCTTATTCTTTTTTAATTTGTTGAGAATTACTTTGTAGCCTAACATGTGATCTATCCTGGAGAATGTTCCATATGCATTTAAAAAGAAAGTGTACTCTGCTGGTTTGGGATGGAACATTCTGTATATATCTCTTAAGTCCATCTGGTCTAATTTGTCAGACAAAGCCACTGTTTTTGTTTTTTTTTTTAATTAATTGACTTCTTGTCTTGATCTATCCATTGATGCTGGGGTGTTATAGTACCCCACTATTATTGTATTACTTTATTTAGGTGATTCTACATTTGGTGCATAAATATTTACAACTATTATATACTCTTGTTGGCTTGATCATTTTATCATGTAATTTTCTTTTACCTCTTGTTACAGTCTTTGTTTTTAAAGTCTATTTTGTCTGACATAAATATTGCTACCCTTTTTGTTGTTCCATTTGCATGGAATATATTTTTCCATTCATTTTCAGTCTGTAGGTGTCTTTAAGTCTGAAATTAGTCTCTTGTAGGCAACATAATGATGGGTTGTTTTTTGTCTTTTGACTGGGGCATTTCGTTCATTTAAAGTAATTATTGATAGGTATGTATTTATTGCCATTTTGTTAGTTATCTTCTGATTGTTTTTGTAGTTCTGCTCTGTTCCTTCATTTCTTGCTTTCTTTCCTTGAAGACTTTTTTTTTTTTGCTGTTATGTATGGATTCCTTATTTCTTCTATACCAATTATAGGTTTTTGTGTTTGGTTATCATAGAGTTCATATATAACCCCCAAGTATACAGCATTCTATTTTAAGTGGATGGTGACTTAAGTTTGAACGCATTTAAAAGCACTGTATTTTTCTACTTCTCTCCAATTTTTATGTATATGATACCATATCCCTTAATTATTGTAGATATATAATTGATTTTGCCATTCTTGCTTTTGACCTTTATAGCTCTTTATTTTCCCCTTTAAAAAGTCTCGAACATTTCTTGTAAGGTCAGCATAGTGGTAATAAACTAGGTATCCAATTCTGAATGATGTTTATTTTTTTTGTAGGTGTTTCCCTTTTAGCACACTGAATATAACATGTCACTCCATTCTGGTCTGCAACATTTCTGCTGAAGAATCAGCCGATACCCTCTGGGAGTTCTTTGTGACTAGTTGCTTTTCTCTTGCTCTTTTTAAGACACCCCCCCCCTTTTTTTGACATTTTAAATATATGTGTGTTTGTGTGGACACCTTTCTATTCATCTTGTTGAGATATGTTTCATTCCCCAGTTTGACATTTTCAACTATCATTTTTTTTTAGTACACTTTATGCCCCTTTTTCTCTTTTCCAGGGAGCTAGAATATGAATGTTACTATGCTTGATACATTGTCCAAGAGATCCCTTAACCTATTCTTTTTTCTTTTTGTTATTCAGCTTGGGTGCTTTCCATTACCTATCTTCCAGATCACTGATTCATTCTTTATCCTCTAATCTGTTGATTCCTTCTGCTGTATTTTTCATTTCAGTTATTATATTCTACAGCTCAGATTGGTTGGGGTTTAATTTTCTATCATCTCTTTAGTAAATTTCTGAGATCATCCACCCTTTCTTGAGTCCTGTGAGCATCTTTTTGACTATTATTTTGAACTCTTTTTATCTTGATTATTTATTTGGAACAATGGAATTTGACTGTATTAGGTTAGGTCAGCTACATCTCCTGGTCTTAAAAGCAGCAGCCTTCTGTAGAAAGTGTCCTGGGGGGCCCAGTATATAATACTTTTTGGTCACCAGGGGTGACTCCTGGATGGGCTGGGCTGGCCACCAATAGGGGGGGGTTAGCTCCCAGCACAGCTGGCTGTAGCTGCAGCTGGGTGGGAGGGGCCAGCCTCTAGTAGAACAGCTGGCTGTAGCTGCAGCTGGGTGGGAGGGGCCAGCCTCTAGTAGAGCTGGCTGAGAGGCCTTACCACAACTGCTGTGGACATGCTGTAGGCAGAGCTGGCTGCCCTCCCCGACCCCTAAGGTAGATGGAAAGTGCCTGAACTGGCTCCTGCCAGGCTAGGGTGAGAAAAATGGCATCCCCCCCCGCCCCATTACTGTCAAAGAAAGTGCCTATAGATTTCTGCCCCTCCAGCACATGCCCTAAAATTAGTATAATTTTACATTTATGTATAATCTAGATTATAGAATCTAGATATGCTTTAAACTGCTGCTGCTTGGACCATGTGATATAGTGTTTGTTTGTCCTTCAAGAGAGGAGTCTATTTCCTATAGCTCCCTCAGGCTCTCCCAGTGTTAAGCCCTAATGATTTGCAAACCCAGCTTTTTAGTGAAAGGTTCCAGGGCTTTGGGCACCCAATGTGGGGCTTGATCCCCTTGCTCCTCAGGGAGTAACTCAACACCTGTGATGTGGATCACCACATTGGGAGTTTAGTTCACAGTATTCTTGTCAATGTGACTTTCTCTTCATGTTTTTAGTTGTGGAGATCTATTCTGCCAGTTACAGGTTATTTTCAGAGTGAGTTCCAATATATGTAGTTGTTGCTTCAAAGTATCCATGGGAGGAAGTGAGCTCAGGATCCTCTTTTTCTACTATTTTCCACACCTATAAACATTTTTTAGAAGGCCTGAACAGTTGTGGGCAAATATATTGAATCCAATTATGAATAATTAATTGATTCAGGTGCATTTACTCTTCCTTTAGTGATACACCTCAAATCTAGTATCACACTCACTGTTGAAAAACTAAAGCCTTTCCTCTAAAATCAGGAACAATACAAGGATGTCCAGTCTCATCTCTTTTATTCAACATACTACTGGAAGTACTAGCTGCAGCAATTAGAGAAGAAATAACTGTTATCTAAATTGGTAAGGAAGAAGCAAAACTGCCACTATTTCTAGGTGACATGATACCATATATAGAAACCCTAAAGATTTCAACTACTAAAATAAGTGAATTCATCAAAATTGAGGATACAAAATTAATATAGAAATCTGCATATCTATACACTAATAACAAACTAGCAGAAAATTTAAGAATATAATCCCACTTATAATTGCATTAAAAAGAATAAAATACCTAGGAATAAATTTAACCAAGTGAAAGACCTATACTTGAAAACTATAAGAAAGACACTGAGGAAGTAATTAAAGGTGACACAAACATGAAAAGATAAACCATGTTAATGGATTGGAAGAATATTTTTAAACCGTGCATTCTACGCAAAGCAATCTATAGGTTCCATGCAATCCTGATCAAAATACCAATAGTTTTTTTCATAGAATGAGAACATACAATCTTAAAACTTGCATGGAACCACAAAAGTCCCCAAACTGCAAAAGCAATTTTGAGAAAGAACCAAGCTAGAGGTACCAGAATTCCAGATTTCAAGATATACTACAAAGCTACAGTAGTCAAAACAGTACAGTACTGACACAAATATAAATACATATATCAAAGGAAGAGGATCTAGACCCCAGAAATAAATCTACACTTTTATGGTAAATTAATCTATGAGAAAAGAGGCAAGAGTATACAATGGGGAAAACATAGTCTCTTCAATAAATGGTATTGGGAGAACTGGACCACTTTCTTACACCATACACAAAAATAAACTCAAAATGGATTAAAGACCTAACTGTAAGATCTGAAACCATAAAACATCTAAAACAAAACAAGCAGCATTTTATGGATATGTCTCCTCAGGTAAGGGAAACAGCAAAAATAAACCACTGAGACTATGTCAAGCCAGAAAGATTTTGCCCAGTGATGGAAACTATCAACAAAATGAAAAGCAACCAGTTTAATGGGAGAAGATATTAGCAAATGATATATCCTACAAAGTGTTAATATTCAAAATATATAAAGAACTCACACAATACCAAATATGATAATCTAATTAAAAATGGGCAGAGAGGGGTGCTCACATGGCTCAGTCCATTAAGTGTCTGCCTTCAGCTCAGGTCATGACCCCAGGGTCCTGGGCATAGGGTTCCCTGCTCGTGCACATGCACACACACATGTTCTAATAAAAAAAAATCTTTTAAAAAATTTTAAATTTAAATTTAAAAAAAATGGCCAAAGAACCTGAATAGACATTTTTCAAAGAAGACATATGGATGGCCAATGGACACAGGAAAAGACGCTCAACATCACTAATTATCAGGGAAATGCAAACCAAAACCACAATAAGATATCACCTCACACCTATCAGAATAGCTAGTATCAAAAAGACAAGAAATAACAGCGTTGGCAGAGATGTGGAGAAAAAGTACTTTAGTGCACTGTTGGTGAGAATGTAAATTGGGTCCATCCACTATGCAAAACAGTAGGGAGATTCCTTGAAAGTTAAAAATAGAAATACTATTCGTAATTCCACTTCCGGGTATTTACCTGTAGAAAATGAAAACCTTAATTCAAAAAGATATATGGACCCCTATGTTTATTAAAGCATTATTTACATGACCCAAGATATGGGAGCAACCTAAGTGTCCACTGATTGATGAATGGATAAAGGACATATGATGTACATACAAAAGAGAGTATTACTCAGTCATGAAAAAGAATGAAATCTTGCCATTTGCATCAACATGGATGGAACTAGAGGGTATTACACTAAATGAATTAAGCCAAACAGAGAAAGACAAATATCATATAATTTCGTAAACAAATGAGCAAACTATTGCCTTGAGGAGAGGGCAGAGTAGGGATAAGGGAAACAGATAAAGGGGATTAAGAAGTACAATCTTCCAGTTATAAATAAGTCATGGGGATGAAAACTACGGCTTAGGGAAGATGGTCGATAACACTGTAATAACTTCATACGTTGACACATGATTATACTGATTTTGGTGAACATTTTGTAATGTAAAGAATGGGTAAATCACTATGTTATATACCTGACAGTAATATAATATTGTATATCAACAATTTAAAAAATAATTTTTAATTTACAAAATGTTTACATGTCATTCAACATTATCAGAGTTTAAATAATATGATGATAGGTAAATAAACATTCAAATTCATAAGTAAAATGACTTGGTTCATTTCATTATGTCACATACCTTGTAATTTCAGTTTTGGTCTGGTATAAACTTACCTATCTCCTTCCATCACTGGAATACCTCCATGAAGTCCTCATACCCTAAAATATCACTGAGCCCATTAAAGCCACCAATAGAGACTGAGCAAAGAATAAAGGGAATCGTGGGGAAACTAAACCAGCTGATCCCACCCAGACCTTTCACCCACATGAACACCACTACCAGTGCCGCACCCAGCACAGCCAACATCCTCCAGCCTTGAGACACCTACTGCAGGGGGAGATCAGCTAGACATCCGACTAGAGGGGAGGGACCACTTGGGATGCAGGAAGGAAAGTAGGTGGTATTTCCTGAGGGCCAGGATGTCATCCCCATCTCTAAAAGCAGGCACTGCAGGAAAGGTGACAGACTTCCACAATGGCACCTACCTTGTCAGTGTCACTCTGTTCTGGGAAGGCCAAGTCTCTGTCCTCCTGATCATCCACCCCAGTGAAGGAGTATCTGCTCTCTTGAGGGCAAAGAACCAAGGCCATGACAGGGTTATTTTCAGAGGTAAATTTGTTAATGGCACCATTCATGTCTTCGCTGAATATGGCCTGACCCTAAACTCAAGTGCTGAGCTGCGTGAGACCTCAGCACACACCCTGTGAGGCCCTGATTCACATGACCACTCAGAATGGAGAGATTCTTATCTTACTGTCAAGGAATAAAGCCTTTTTCACACATAAATATACTTTTAAACACTCTGAGAAGTTCCCATGGGCAGAGCTATATTGCCCATCTCAATTAATATTGAACATGACATTTTCAGATGCCTCTTCGACTCAAGGTCTGGTGAGACATGTGGTGTGTTTGTGAGATCCCTTTTTATGACTCCCACTGCCAAGATCGGCATTCTCACCAAAATGTTCACTAACAGAGGGCTGTCCAAAGTAGAACTCTGTGTTATATGTACTTTTACTTTCCCATGATGATCAGTATTCTCAGATTCAATCATGTCTTTTACTGTAGACCTAGGTTTACAAAATATGTTCAGTGTAAAAGTATTCTGTGTTTAAAATGTTACACCAAAAAAGGATTCTTTGATAAAATGAACATCCATGTGCCTTCATCCCCCATATCCTATTATGTAGATTCCACCTCTTAAATATCTTTTGCATTCATCCATTTCTCTCCATGCCTAGTGCTGCTGAGTTCAGATCATTATCACCTCATTTAGACTACTTGTCATAGCTTCCCTCCCAACAATCCTACCATCTCTAATCCACTGTCCACACTGCATCCTGAGTAATCTTTCCCCAGAGCCAACTCCTACTGGTCATCTCCAGTTGATCTCAAGATCAGACTCTCCTCAGCATGTGCTGCTCAGGTTGAAGGAGTCCATATTCACCAAATTGTGATGTAGTGATTCTTAAAAGCCACCAGTTAACAGGCCTCCACAAAATGGGATATAAGCATATTTCTCTCATCAATCATGGCTGCATCAATTCTATATCTTTCTTCCCTTGCTCACAATAGATGCTCACTCCTTGGTCTACCAGTTCTCCATTAAGCTGGAAAACTTCATTGCTTAGAATGAACTATCATGATCTCTTCATGAGCCATTCTGCAAAGGGTAACTCTGTACCACCACAAATACAGAACCTGTGGGCCAAGCCCTGAGACAACTTATCAGTTCCAGATTCTTTTGCTCCTTTGCTAACTTTAAGTTTCAGAAGCTCAGTCCGATTCCTCTTCCTTTCCATTCTGCTACTATCCATTTTGATACTGAGGAATAATTTTCCCTAAGCCTAACGACAGAGTGGAATGCTACCTTCTTCCCTCAAGCTTTCAAAAAATATGCTAAGAGGAAGTAAAATATGGATAGCAAATACGGAAAAAATAACATGCATTCCAGATTTCGTGTAGCTATCCAAGTGTTGATCTGTAGTCCCTGACTCCCTTCTGAAATAAGTAAAAGCTCAGTTGGGTTTCTGTTCTTTCTCTTTGATCTCTGATGGTGCATCACACCAAATCTTTTCCTACCCACTAACCATTCTTATGCCTAAAGTCACAGTAAGGATGAAAATGTGATCTCTTCCCTTTTTTCTGAATTGAACCTGAGAGTCATGTACAGCAGAGAATTAAGTACCACTTATATTTGTTATACCTGGCACCTGGATCCCCATTCCTCCTGTATTCCCTTTTACATATACACATACACAGGTTTGAAACAAAGAGTGAGTGAAAAGGAGGATAAGAGCTTTGAAGCAGGAAGAGTCATCAGCTGGAGGAAAAGAAATGCAATGTATATTTATTCATGCATCAGACTAAACATGACTTTCTGCCAGCCTCTTTGAAGATACTAGGGAGATAGCCGTGAATCAGGCAAATGCACTACCTTCCTTGATATAGTTCACAATCATCAGAAGGTGAGTTTCTAGGAAAAATGGAAGGTAAGCATAGCAAGAAATGTAGATAAAGAAGCAGGAACCCTGTGAAAAAATGTCTGCATACCATGCTAAGGAGCCTGAAGTCCTTAAGTAAGTCATTGGGATTTTAAATAGTAATGAATGCAGTTGCATTTGCAACTAGAAAGGGTGTTCTGGCAGTTGTATTGAAGAATATAGGTGGGATAAAACTGAGGCAGCTTGGTTAATTAGAAGCTCACAGTAATCCAAGAAAACTATTACATGAACTTTAATAAGTGATGCAGAAACAATGAAAGAAGAGAACTTGCTTATTAGATAAATATTTTGAATTGAAAATCCCAGGACACACTGATTGCATGGGGCAGATAAGCAGAGTGGCCCTGGACTTCAGGTGCTCTCAGAAAGGTAGACAGTTTTCCAAAATGCTAATCCATATACAATGCCCAATACACACAAAATTCACAACAATAATTTTCAGTTGTAGAAAATTTTAAATTATTTTTTACTCACAAACAAAAGACTTCTATTACCTGTATTGTATGGACAGACAGCAGGCTAATTTGTTATCTTATTTTCTGAAGGTTCAATGCGGGAGTTGAAATGGTGAAACCTCTTAAACTCATGGACATCTCCAATGTAATAGTAAGTTTGTTCTGTCCTGTGGTGGGTGGTGCTTGGCGTGGGTCTTCCAAGAGACATTCTTATGCAGGGGTAAGTTTATCAATATGAATCCTAGTAATCATGGATTTCCTGGAGCACAATTCCTAGCCGGTGTTTGTGATGTCAGTCACCTTGGATTTTAAAGAGAGAAATCAGATCAAGGAAATTATTTCAAATTTTTTTTATAACAGATTTTTATAGTTGTTTATCCAAAAGGGGAAAGTGTTAGTATTCTACATTCATATTTAAACATGGTAGTGCATCTCCTAGAGTCAGTGATCTGTCTGGGGCACTGTGCAAATGTCTTTGATGGTTACCCACAGCTTCAGAATAGGAACATTTTGGTTTGGTTATCCTAATTCTCTGTTGGCATAACTTCCTAACCTTTAGTTTATGCACTTAGCAATTTTATATGGAGTGTCCTTTTTATTAAATGTGTTTTAGTGGCAAATGCAAAGCCATGTTACTTATAAAAGAATAATGTTTATACTTGGCTTTAAAATAACTTTCTATAAAGCCTATCTGAGTTTACCAATAACATTCATTTTGAGATTTATTTCAACTAATGATTTATTGCCTAATATTTATTCATGTATTCTGCAAATGTTTATTAAGGTTCTAATAGATATGAGGAATTATGGGCAAATGGAGAAAAATAAATGTTCAGCAAGGTTGCAATCCAAAAGACATTCAACCTACCAATTCTATGAAGAAAGTAAAAAGGCAAGGGCTTATGTTAAAGTTGATATTTGACTTAGCCCTGAAGGATATCTGTAGACAGAGAATGAGGTGAAAGAGAAAACTCATAAAGATCATGAGTAGGGTTGCCAGGTTTAGCAAATAATCATCTAGGGTATAAGTTAAATTTGAGTAATTTCTAAGTGTTTATGCATATTACATAAGATAAAGAGTAAATACGGCACAGAAAATACACTAAGTTATTCCTTATTAGAAATAATTCAAATTTAATTTGGCATCCTGTATTTTTTTTTATCTGATAACTCTACTTGTAAGCAAAATCACCATGAACTTTGTTCAATAGGCCAATGGAGTGAGAGTATTTAGTGGACCATAGCAAAGGAAGAGGCTAGAAAGAAAGGAAGAAACCAAATGACCATGCTGAGAATTTTAGGGTTCATTCAGTAAGATTTTGAAAGCTACAAAAATCAACTAAGGAAGAGAGTGATATGATCCACTTTGTGCTCTGAAAAGCTATTTCACAAATTTAACAAAATGTGCATGATCTAGGGGCGCCCGGGTGGCTCAGTCCATTAAGTGTCTACCTTCGGCTCAGGTCATGATCTTGAGGTCCTGGGATCAAGCCCTGCACTGGGCTCCCTGCTCAGCCAGGAGCCTGCTTCTCCCTCTGCCCCTCCGCCCTGCCTGTGCTCTCTCTCACTCTATCTCAAATAAATAAATAAAATCTTTTTTTAAAAATTTTAAAATGTGCATGATCTACAGAAAGAGACGTTTCATGTTACTAAGTGATAAACTAAGGGGCTTTTTTTCTTCTATTTCTATAAATGTTGTTGGATGGGATGACTTGATGTTGAAAGGTGTCAAAGTGGCTTAAAACAATAAAAATATATCATCTTGCAGTTCCGTGGTTTAGTAGTCAAACATCTGTCTCACTGAGCTAAAATAAAGGTATTGGCAGCATTCTTTTCTGGAGGCTCTAGGGCAGAATCTGCTTCCTTGCCTTTTCCAGCTTCTAGAGGTGCCCTTGTTCCTCCTCACAGCCCCCTCCACCATTTCACAAAGCTACAACAATAGGTCAAGTCCCCACATCACATCCTTCTGACCCACTCTTCTGCCTCCCTCTCCCCCTTTTGAGGACACATGAGATCTAGATTGGCCCCACCTGGATCATCCAGGAAAATCTCCCATCTCAAAATCCATACCTATAATCATATCTGGAAAGTCCCTTTTGCCAGGGAAGGTAACATATTCACAGGTCCCAGGGATTAGAATGCAGGTATCTTTGGGGAGACATTAGTCTCTCTACCGTAATCTTTAAACTAATCAATAAATATAATGGAATCTTATTATTAACATACTGTTAAGTAAATGTTAATACTAATCATAAGGAAATTTGTTATATATCTGATATATATATATTAGCTTGACACTTAGCAAAATGAATACCTTGACACATAAATATTGTACAAGATATGGTTTACAATAATAAGCTTAAAGGCTCTCTTCTCACCAAAGCATGCCACTACATTATTAGGATGGGTGTATGGATCTTAAGATTCCAGGGTAACGATATTCAGTCATCCAGGGTGCAATGCTATCAAACCTCACAGAAACCCAACCATGTCACACTAAAATTTTAATATAATTATAGGATTATGGAAACTCTCTTTAGCAAACCAAATCACCAGGACTTAGCTATTCCAGGATTACCTGAAAAATTCTTATTTCAGAATTTTCCAATTCTTCCACCATCACTATTTTTCCACTTTGTCCACAGGTTACAAACACAGTACAACCATGCTTATGACTATTCTGTGGATCTAGACAACCAGGGAATGCAAGGTCTATGGGGGACTAAGCATGGGGAGTAAAGCAAAGACTGGGCGTGGTCTCCCAGTATCCCTTCTCCCTTCCCTCTTTGGTAACAAAACACCATTATTTATCTGGGCCCATGGTCACCCACCTAAAGGCTATAGTCTTCCTTGCAGCTAGTGGTGACCATAACTATATTTTGGCCAGGATTTTGAGTGGAAGTGCTATGGGAAACATCTAGGTCATGCCTTAAGAGTAAAACAACTTGCCCTCCCCTTCCTATTGATTAAACTCTAGATATAATGCTGAGAGATCAAAGAGCCATGTTAGACCATGAGATTGCTGTCATATGTTAAAAATAGCACCATGGGGTGCCTGGGTGGCTCAGTCGATTGGGCGTCTGCCTTCGGCTCAGGTCATGGTCCTGGGATTGAGCCCCACGTCAGGCTCCCTGCTCAGCGGGGAGCCTGCTTCTCTCTATCCCTCCACCTCTCCTACCCACCCTCCCACTCGTGCACACTCTCTATCTCAAATAAATAAATAAAATCTTAAAAAAAAAAAAAGAATAGCACCTTGATTGTGATGATGGTATCATGGGTATAAGCATATGTTCAAATTCACCCAACTGCATACATTAAATACATGTAGTTATTTGTTGTCAGTTATACCTCAGTAAAGCTATAAGAAACTAATAAAGTTAAGATTATCATACCTTCTCCAAAAAAAGAGTGGCAGAATAAGGCAGAAGGAACTGGAGCCCTTGAAACCATGGAACATCATATTGGCCTTGGCCTGCTTACTTTAGGACTGTTATGTGAGGGATAAATAAATTTATATTTTTAAGTCATTATTATTTGCTTCCTGTCTAATACAGAATATGGTATCAGTACAGAAATGCTATGTAACAAATCTAAAATAGAAGGCATTCACTCAGTGGGGATGGGGAGGGGCATAGTGAGTTAAAAGGAAACTTGACAGGTGAGAAATCTGATGATTTTCATTATGCCATAGCAAAACTTTTGGTGCATTGCTACATACAATGCCTTGGAAGGCAGACATGTGCTAACAGAGCCTGTAATTCTAATGGAACTTGCTGGAAAATCTCAGAATATTAGTTTGTGTTGTCTGCTGTATGTTACTTTTTATGAAATCCTATTTTTAAAATATCAATTCAAACTAGGTATTTTACTATTTGGATTTTTTTAAATGTGGGTGTATTATATTTTTAAGCTAGTTTTTAACAAAAATATTCCTATGGAAAAAAAATTTCATAGAGAAAATAAAACTACTGCTTCATTAATGGAACAAAGGTAAGTAGTTTGGTGCAAGGACACCAATTTTTAGACCACTAATATTCAAGTTAGAGACAAAGAGCTAACTATGGGAGAAAATGAACAAGAAGGAGTCGAGATGACTCAAATGAATGAGTAGAAGTGGCTAAAACAAAGCTGGTGATCAAAAAATAGTAAGAGGAAGGGAAGGGATTAGGAAATAGGAGTGTGAGGAAGAGAGAAAGAAATCAACAAAGGGAAGGACAAAGAAAGAAGGTTAGATATTTAATTTATGCCAATAAAATCACTTACCACAAGTGTTTCTGTTACTAGAGAGTGAAAAAATAAAAGACAAATACCAAGTCAGAATGAAGATTCCTGTCCCTGGTAGTTATACTTCAGAAGGAAGGTAGATTACAATATTTTATAACCAGATTCAGATAAATACAATTGAAATAAATGACTGTTTGAAAGGAAAATTCTTTTATCTCCTGGGAGACTCTACACTGCACCAGTGGATCGAACACTTACCCAAACTTGCAAAAAGTATGTAATTATTTTACATTCTTCAGAAATTCAGGCTGATATTAAAGGACTTTTAATGAGATCTCTATTCTCTCATTTCGGTTATTTTATTTTCAACTTCATTTAGATTTCTAGATTTGAGCCTTTTAATTTAAAATATGTTTTATTCCCTTTTTCACAAGAAATGTTGTTCCTTTTTATAAATTCCAATGAAAACTTTACATTTTGATTGATATTTCATACATATGAACAGATAACCTACCCTAAAGTGTAGGATGTTCCAATCAAAAATAATCTAGATAGATGAGTATTTTAAATGATAGAATATTCTTTTTAAAAATATTAATCATTGTCTTTGAGTTAAAAAAATTTTTTATTAGCACTAAACTTTTTTGATCTTCATGGAACTGGAATTTTTTTGAGTATTTATTTATTTGAGAGACAGAGAGCATGAGTGAGGGGGGAAAGGGAGAAGCAGACTCCCCGCTGAGCACAGACCCTGATCCCAGGACCTTGAGATCATGACCTGGGCCAAAGGTGGACCCTTAACTGACTGAGCCACCCAGGCACCCCATGCAACTGAAATTTTTAAGAAACATTTGCTTTTGGATGCAGACAGACACATTTAGATTGGGTGGAAAAAACATAGCTACTCTTTTGTCACTCTTTCAGCTCTAATCTGTGATAGATGAGGGTTATATCCCTCAGGAAATTGACTGGATATCAGGTGACAAAAATGAAAAGATTATCACACTTGGCCAGCACTTCAGGTCCTTCCTCACTGACATTTTCATTCACAAGGCCATTGGTGCCTAAAAAGCTTCTCAAGTACTGTTCCTAAAAAGCCCAGCCACTAAAGTGATCTTTAAGACAGAAAACATCAGGGATACACAGAAATGTTTGGAAAGTTTCATGGTTATATTAAATATCTTGCCATAAGGACATTTTCAAAGATCTCAGTGTGTGTGTCATTGCATATGTGACATGATCATTTGCATATGGCATGAAGTGTCCACCCACATGATCATGTAATTGGAAATCAGATTAACGTGTTCTTTTAAAAAAAAAAAGAATTTATTTATTTGAGAGAGAGAGAGAGCAAGAGCATGAGTGGGAGAGGGGCAGAGGGAGAAGCAGACCCCCCACAGAGCTGGGAGCCTGATGTGGGACTTGATCCCAGGACCCTGGGATCATGACCTGAGCCAAAGGCAGATGCTTAACCGACTAAGCCACCCAGGCGCCCAGATTAACATGTTCTTAAACTAAATTTGCTGAAGCATAAATATACAAAATCCCTAGAAACCAATCTCTACAAATAATTCTACTTGTATTGTCAGAGAAATTTTATTTTAGAGACAAAGAAAATCAAAATCAAAAGAATCTGTCTGGGCAGGGAGGACATTTAAGAACAAAGACAAACAACACTGGATGCAAAGCCAGGAGAATAAGACATGAAGAATGACTATACCATCCCTGGAGACTGTCTACATGTGATAATAAATGTTCACATTCCTTAAACAAGTTTGGGTCATAATTTCTGTTACTTGCGGCTGAAAGCATCCTACCTGATACTTTAGTAGGGTAAAAGAGAATAAACATGTGATCATCATGATGTGTCATCCAGCATTTTCTGTAAAGGGCTAGATAGTAAATGTTTTACACTTTGCAGATCATTCAACTCTGTTACAACTGCTCTGCCATTGTAGGGTGAAAGCAGCCATAGACAACATGTAAATGAATTCGTATGGCTATGTTCCAATAAAACTTTATGACACTGAAATTCCAATTTCATATAATTTATTCTTTTGATTTCCTCCCAGATTTTTAAAAATACAAAAACTAATCTTAAACTTCCAGGGAATATGGCAGAGGAGGAAGGTCCTAGGCTCACCTTGTCCTATGGATACACCCAGATAACACCCACATCAATATAAATATAAACTCAGAAAATGACCCAAAGCCTGGCAGAACAGACTCTCCACAGCTAACTGTAGAGAAGAGGGTAGGAAGGGTGGAAACAGAGTCAGGAGCCAAACTGACCCATGGGAGAATAGGACACCATGGGCATGGAGAGGGGAGAGGAACAGAGCACATACCGGTACCTCAGACCCGGGGAACTACACTGGGAAGATGACTCTTCATAACATTTGGCTTTAAAAACCAGAAGGGCCTAACTTTGTGTGTTCTTACAATCAGCGGGGTTAACACCTGGAACTTTAAAAATCAGCAGACTCAGCTCTGGGAGAGTCAGAGGGTGATAGGAAACTGTATCCCTGCTCTTAAAGAGACAGCATAACAAACAGTCCTTTTTAGATACAGCAGAGAAGCAGCAGTTTGGAAAATGTCTGGGGTGTACAGGAGAGAGATTTATTTACTAATCTCAGAGTGTGTGCTGAAGGGACAGAGAAGTCTTTGGGAGACTTCTCCAAGAAAAAAAGAACTCACATGATGCTTCTCTCTCCCACTTTCAACCTAGATACAGAGACATCTGCCAGAACCAGCACAGTTCAAACAGTCTCCACCCAGCTTGCTACCAGTATGCCCTATCCTGCATGCTCTCCTGTAGATTCACCCCCTCCAACCCAGCATCAGTGGGATTTTTTCCCAGGCAGCTGCAGACCCCTCCTGCACCTTGTTGGTACCAGGCACCCTGCCCCTATGTTCTCCTGTGGACCCATCCCCCTCCAATGTGCCCTTCGCAGTCCATCCAAAGCAAAGCTACAAATAAGGCAGTGTGCAAGTAGCCCCAAAAGGAGCCAGGACCACACCAAAGTGACTCCTGCCCCAAGGAGAGGGGAAGAGAACCATACACACCTCTCCAACTATGGACCCAGCAGTGGGCTGGGGGCAGACATCTGGTCTGACAGCAGGCCCCACCCATCAAAAAAACCTTCTTAGGAGGATGACACGGGAACCTCACACTGCAGTTTGGTGCTACCGCAACTCTGGCAAATGCCTAGTTTGACTCAACTCAAGCCCAAGGCAGCCCCAGACTGGCCCATTAACAACACAGGGACCAAACCCTGCTCCAAACAAGCAAAGAGAGCCATTGCAGATAACTGAACTAAAGGCAAATGCAGCTCAGCCACAACTGTAAGGTGCACAAAACACACACAAGAGACACGACTGAAGTGCCAGGTTCTAGTGAACAGGGGTCGTTGCACTGAAGGGCACTACAGAACCTCTTCTTCATGAGGCTGCTACTTTCAAGAGGAGATGTAGCTGACTTTCCTAACACTTAGAAACAGTGAGTTAGAAAAAATGAGGAGATGGCAAATATGTCCCAAATGGAAGAACAGAACAAAATCACAGCAAGAAGCTAAATGAAACAGAGATAAGCAATATGCCTGATAGAGAATTTAAAGTCATGGTCATAAAGATACCCACTGGACTTGAGAAAAGTGAGAACTTCAACAGAGAGAAAAGAAATATAAAAAAGAACCAACCAGAGATGAAGAATTCGATAGCTGAAATTTAAAATACACTAGAGGTAATAAATAGTAGACTAGAGGAAACAGATCAGTTAGGTGGAAGACTGAGTAATGGAAAGTAACTAAGCTGAACAGGAAAAAGGAAAAAGAATAATAAAAAATGAGAATAAGTTAAGGAAACTCAGAAACACCATCAAGTGTAATAACATTTGCATTATAGGGATCCCAGAAGAAGGAGGAGAGAGAGAGAAGGGGGCAAAAATTTATTTAAAGTAATAATAGCTCAACACTTCCCTAAACTGGAAAAAGAAACAGACATCCAGATCCAGGAAGCACAGAGAGACCCTAACAAAATCAACCCAAGGAGGTCCACACCAAAACATATAGTAATTAAAATGGGAAAAAGTAGTGAAAAACAGAGAATTTTAAAAGCAGCAAGAGAGGGGTGCCTGGGTGGCTCAGTCAGTTAAGCATCTGCCTTCTGCTCAAGTCATGATCCCAGGGTCCTGGGATGGAGCCCAGCATCAGGCTCCCTGCCGAGCAGAGAGCCTGCTTCTCCCTCTCCTCCCCACTCATGCTCTCTGGCTATCTCTGTCTCTCTCTCTCTCAAATAAACAAAATCTTAAAAAAAAAAAAGCAGCAAGAGCAAAGAAAATAGTTACATACAAGGGAAAACCCATAAGGCCATCAGCTGATCTTTCAGCAGAACTTTGCAGGCCAAAAGGGAGTGGTGTGATACAAAGTGCTAAAAGGGAAAAACTTACAACCAAGAACACTCCATCCAATAAGGCTATCATTCAGAATAGAAGTAGAGATAAAAAGGTTCCCAGACAAACAAAGTTAAAGGAATTCATCACCACTAAACCAGCCTTATAAGAAATGTTAAAGGGGATTCTTTGAGTAGAAACAATTCCATAAGCAGGAGTAAGAAAAGTAGGAAAGGAAAAAAAAAATTCACAGGTATGCATAGCACAAAAGGTAGTAGATTAATCACTTATAAAACCAGTATGGAGGTTAAAGCACAAAGGCAGTACAATCAAGTATATCTATAAAAATCAGTCATTGGATTCACAAAATAAAAGGATGTAAGGTATGATACCATATACGTAAAACATGGTGGGGGGGAGAGTAAAAATTCAGTTCTTTTAGAATGGGTTCAAACATAAGTGACCATCATCCTAATATAGACTGCTATATGCACAAGATATCATCTATAAACCTATTGATAACCACAAATCAAAAACCTGTAACAGGCAAAAAATAAAAAGGAAACCAAGCATATTACTAAAGAAAGCCATCAAAACACAAGAGAAGAGATCAAGAGAAGAAAGGGGTAGAGAAAAAGAAAAAAAAGCCATAAAACAAGTAACAAAATGGCAATAAATATATAACTAACAACAATTATTTTGAATGTAAATGGATTGAATGCCTCAATCAAAAGACACAGGGTGACTTCATCAATAATAAAAAAAAAACTAGACCAATCTATATGCTGCCTACAAGGGCCTCATTTCAGACCTAAAGACACATGCAGATTGAAAGGGAAGGGATGAAAAAATATATATCATGCAAGTGGAACTGAAAAGAAAGCTGGGGTAGGAATACTTATATTGGACAAAATGGACTTTAAAATCAAAAACTAATGATGTATGGTGACTAACATAACATAATAAAATTAAATTAAAAAAATAAAAAGTAAATAAAAATAAATAAATAAAACAAAGACTGTACCAAGAGGCAAAGAAGGACACTACATAATCATAAGAGAACAAGCCAACAAGAAGATATAACAATTATAAATATTTATGCACTCAACATGGGAGCACCTAAATATATAAAGCAGCTGTTAACAAACATAAAGAAACTGGTAATAATACAATAATAGTAGGGGAATTTAACACCCCACCTATATCAGTGGATAGATCATCCAAACAGAAAATCAACAAGGAAACACTGACTTTGAATGACACATTGGACAGATGGATCTAATGAATATATTCAGAGCATTCCATCCAAAACAGAAGAATACACATTCTTTTCAAGTACACATGGAACATTCTCCAGAATACATCACATGCTGGCAACAAAACAAGTCTCAACAAATTTAAAAAGACTGAAATCTTATCATGCATATTTTCCGACTGCAATGGTATGAACCTAGAAATCAACTGCAAGGAAAAATCCAGAAATAACACATGGAGGAAATAATACATGGAGGTTAAATAACATGCTACTAAACAATCAATAGGTCAAAGATAAAAAAAAGATTAAAAATACTGTTTTCAAAGGAATACATGCACCCTGATGTTATAGCAGCATTATCAACAATAACCAAATTATGGAAAGAGCCCAGATGTGCATCAACTGATGAACAGATAAAGAACATGTGGGATGGATATATACATATACATATACATACATATACATATATATATATATATATATATATATATATATATATATCATTGGTTATTACTCAGCCATAAAAAAAGTATGAAATCTTGCCCTTTGCAACAACATGGACGGAGCTAGAGAGTATTACACTAAGTGAAATTAGTCAAAGAAAGATAAATGCCATATGATTTCACTCATATATGGAATTTAAGAAACAAAACAAATGAACATAGGAAGGAAAAAAGAGGAATACCAAGAAACAGACTCTTAACTATAGAGAACTGATGGTTACTAAAGGGGAGGTGGGTGGAGGGGTTGGGTTAAATAGGTGATGGGGATTAAGGAGGGTACTTGTTGTGATAAGCACCAAGTGTTGTATGTAGGTGTTGAATCACTAAATTCTACACCTAAAACTAATATTGCACTGTATGTTAACTAACTGGAATTTAAATAAAAGTGTGGAAGAAAAAACTAAAAAAAAAATTTTTAAATGGGTCAACCAAGAAATCAAAGAGGAAATTAGAAAATACATGGAGATAAATGAACATAAAAAGACAATGGTGCAACATCTTTGAGATGCAGCAAGTTGTTCTGAGTGAAGATTATAGCAATACAGGCCTACCTTCAGAAGAAAAATCTCAAATAAAGAACCTATTCTTATACCTAAAGAAGCTAGAAAGAGAAGAAGAAACAAAACCAGGAGAAAGAAGGAAATAATATTAGAGCAGAAATAAATGAAATAGAAACTTTTTTGAAAAGATAAAATGAATAAACCTTTAGTCAGACTTATCAAAAAGACAGAGAGAAAGGGAGAAAAGAGAAAGAGAGAAAGGGAGAGAGGACTCAAACAAAATCACAAATCAAAGAGTAATAACCAATACCACAGAAATACAAAGGATTATCAGAGATTATGAAAAATCATATGCCAACAAATTGGATGACCTAGAGGAAATGGAAAAATTCCTAGAAACATATAACCTCCCAAAACTGAATCACAAAGAAATAGAAAACTTGAACACACCAATTACTAGCAATGAAATTGAGTCACTAATCAAAAAACTCCCAACAGACAGAAGTCCAGGAACAGATACCTTCATAGGTGAATTCTACCAAACATGTAAAGAAGAGTTAACACCTATTCTTCTCAAACTATTCCAAAAAAGAGAAGAGGAAGGAAAGCTTCCAAATTCATTCCATGAGGCCAGCATTACCCCAATACTAAAACCAGATAAAGATACTACAAAAAAAAAAAAAAGAATTACAGGCCGATATCTCTGATGAACACTCATTTGGCACAATCAAGTAGGATTTATTGCTGGGTTGAAAGGGTGGTTCGATATGCACAAATCAAGGTGATAAATCACAAGAACAAAAAAATGATAAGGATCATATGAGCAATCATCTTAATAGATGCAGAAAAGATATCTGACAAAATTCAACATCCTTTCATGATAAAAACTCTCAACAAAGTAGATTGAGGGAATATATCTCAACATAACAAAAACCATATATGAAAAACATGCAGCTAACATCCTCTATAGTGAAAAACAGCTTTTTCTCTAAGGTCAGGAATAAGATAAAGATGTCTACTTGTACCACTTTTATTCAACATAGTACTGGACGTCCTAGACACAGCAATCAGACAAGAAAAGGAAATAAAAGCATCCAAATTGGTAAGGAAAAAGTAAAACTTTATCATGGCAAGATGCTATATATAGAAAACCCTAAAGACTCCATCAAAAAAGAAAAACCTAATAGAACTGATAAATGAACTCAGTAAAGTCACAGGACACAAAATCAATATACAGAAATATGTTGCATTTTTGTACACTAATAATTAAGTAGCAGAAAATTTATTTTTTTAAAGATTTTATTTATTTTTGCAAGTGGGGGAGAGAGAGTGAGCGTACGAATGAACAGGGGGTAGGGGCAGAGGAAGAAGCAGACTCTCGGGGCGCCTGGGTGGCTCAGTCGGTTAAGCAACTGCCTTCGGCTCAGGTCATGATCCTGGAGTCCTGGGATCAAGTCCCGCATCGGGCTCCCTGCTCAGCAGGGAGTCTGCTTCTCCCTCTGACCCTCCCCCTCTCGTGCTCTCTATCTCATTCTCTCAAATAAATAAATAAAATCTTAAAAAAAAAAAAAAGAAGCAGCAGCAGACTCTCAGCTGAGCAGGGAGCCCAATGTGGGACTCGGTCCCAGGACCTTGGGATCATGACCTGAGCCAAAGGCAGACGCTTACCCGACTGAACCACCCAGGTGCCCCAGAAAGAGAAATTAACAAAAACAATCCCATTTACAATTGTGCCAAAAAAAATAAAATATCTAGAAATAAACTTAACCAAGGAGGTGGAAGACCTATACTCTAAAAACTATAAAACAATGATGAAAGAAATTTAAGATGACACAACAAATGGAAAGACATACCATGCTCATGGATTGGGAGAATTTTGTTAAAACATCTCTACTACCCAAAGCACCTACAGATTTAATGCAATCCCTAAAAAATATCAATGGCGTTTTTCACAGAATTAGAACAAATAATCCTAAAATTTGTATTGGAACCAGAAAATACCCCAAAGAGCCAAAGCAATCTTGAAAAATAAGAACAAAACTGGAGGTATCACAATTCCAGGCTTCATAGCCATATTACAAAGCTGTAGTAATCAAAACAGTATGGTACTGGCACAAAAACAGACACATGTATCAATGGAACAAAATAGAGAGCCCAGAAATAAACCTGTGATTATATGGTCAATTAATCTATGACAAAGGAGGTAAGAATGTGCAATGGGAAAAAGACAACCTCTTCAATAAATGGTGCTGGGAAAATCAGACAGCTACATGGAAATAAATAAAACTGGACCACTTTCTTACACTATACAGAAAAATAAACTGAAAATTGATTAAAGACTTAAATGTGAGACTTGAAACCATAAAAATCCTAGAAGATAGCACAGGCAAGTAATTTCTCTGACATTGGCCATAGCAACGTTTTTCTAGATACGTCTTCTGAGGCAAGGGAAACAAAAGTAAAAATTAGCTATTGGGATTATATCAAAATGAAAAGTTTTTGCGCAGCAAAGGAAACCATCAACAAAATGAAAAGGTAGCCTATTGTATGGGAGAAGTTATTTGCAAATGATATATCCAATACAGGGTTAATATCCAAAATGTATTAAGAACTTACACAACTCAACACCAAAAATTAAAAAAATAAAAGATTTCAACAGATTTTTCTTTGAAGAAGACACACAAATGGCCAAAAGATATGTGAAAAGATGTTTAATTAACATCATTAATCATCAGGGAAATGAAAGTCAAAATCAAAATGAGATACTACCTCACACCAGTCAGAACTGGCTAAAATCAAAACCACAAGAAACAATAGGTGTTGACAAGGATGTGGAGAAAAAGGAACCCTCATGCACTCTTGGTGGGAATGCAAACTGGTACAGCCAATATGGAAGTTCCTTAAAAAATTAAAAATAGAATTATCTTATGATCCAGTAATTCCACTACTGGGTCTTTACCCAAAGAAAATAAAAACACTAATCCAAAAAGATATATGTACCCCGATATTTATTGTAGCATTATTTACAATAGCCAACATATGGAAGCAGCCCAGGTGTCCATCCATGGATGAATGGATAGAAAAGATATATAGATATATAGATATAGATATAGATATAGATATAGATATAGATATAGAGATATATATCTATATAAAGATATATATATATCTATATATATGTATATGTATATATATATGTATGTATATATATGTATATATATATATGTATATATGTGTATATATATATACATACACACAATAGAATGTCACTCAGCCATAAAGAATGAGATTATGCCATTTGCAACAAAATAGATGGACCTAGGGGCGCCTGGGTGGCTCAGTCATTAAGCGTCTGTCTTCGGCTCAGGTCATGATCCCAGGGTCCTGGGATGGAGCCCCGCATCGGGCTCACTGCTCAGCAGGAAGCCTGCTTCTCCCTCTCGCACTCCCCCTGCTTGTGTTCCCTCTCTCGCTGTGTCTCTCTCTGTCAAATAAATAAATAAAATCTTTAAAAAAAAAAAATAGATGGACCTAGAGAGTATAATGCTAAGTGAAATAAGTCAGGGAAAGACAAATACCATATGATTTCACTCATATGTGGAATTTAAGAAACAAAACAAATGAACAAAGAAAAAAGAGACAAATGAAAGGAATAGATTCTTCAATACAAAGAACAAACTGGTGGTCATCAGAGGGGAGGTGGGTTGGCGGGATGCATGAAAGAGGTGAAGGGGATTAAGCGCACACTTATTTTGATGAGCACCGAGTCATGTATAGAATTGCTGAATCATTATATTGTATACCTGAAACTAATAGAACACTGTATGTTAATTATATTTCAATTAAAAAAAGAAAGAAAAAGTTTGGTAAAAATAAACACAAATTCCTTAGAGGTTGAGGGGAAAACTAGGGAAATAGAAGAAAACTCGCATAACTTGAGAAAGTTTATCTGCTAGAAAACTGCAATAAATATCACTTAATGAATGAAATATAACAATATTTCTTATTAATGTCAGGAAGAAAACATGAATGACTTCTACTCAACAATGCATAGGTGGTACTTGTCAGAAAGGAACAGAAGTAAAAAAATAATAATAAATAAAAATAATAAAAATTTTAAAAAAGAAAGGAAAAAAGTAACTATTTCTGGTTATTTGCTCACTCACCAAAAAAAAAAGAACAAAAAACAAAAAACAAAAAAAACCCCCAAGAGGCTAAATCTAAAAATTTAGAAGGTAACATGACAACTAGCTCAACATACGAAAATTCATAGTTTTTATCAGAGCAGCAATAGATAATTAGACAATATAATCAAAATTGCATGGTATCTCTGCATAGAGAATGTGAACATGTTTTATTATATTTAATCCCAGGAACTTGGTAGTTTTTGACCTATTATAAATGTATCTTTAAAAATCTTTCGTATTACAAAACATACAATATATTTAGAAACGTGCACTCAGTGAACCATCAAAAACATTGGGTAACCCAGTGGTCAGGAATAAATACAGCAATGGGCAAAAACACACATGCACACAATCTAACCACATATTGAAAGGCTAAACAGACCTATAGATTCAACACAATTCCAAACAAAATTCGAGCAGGTTGTGTATGTGGCAGGGGGCAGGGTGTAATTTCATAATATAATTCTAAAATTTCTAAGGAAATTAAAAAGGCCAAAAATAAAACACTTCTAAAATAGAAGGCTGCAGAACTTACTTTTCCAGATATCAAGACTTATTTTAAAGTTATATATAGAATTTATGATAGTGTGGTACTGACGCAGAGAGAAACAAAAGACCAATGAAATGGAATATAGAGAACAAAACTCTTGGTTCATGACAAATAAATCACTGCAGAGCAGTGAGAGAAGCACAGCCCATTCAATAAATAATTCTGGGAAAACAGGATATCCATAGGGAGAAAAATGAAATTGGAACCCTGTATTACACCACACACAGGCGCACACACACGTGCACACACACACACACACACCAGTCCTGGGAAATCATAGACTTAAATATGAAAAGCAAAGCAATAAAGCTTCTCAAAGCATACATCTCACACCATCTACATTGAAAAGCCACTTTTTAAAAAAAACATCTAAACTTTCAAAGATCCACGCTTGGTCCTACTGCGCATGACTAGAACACAGCTTATGAAACCTTACTCATCACATGGGTTTGAAAACGCTAGAACCCTCAAAAGATGAATCTGCTAGTCAGTCACACCCTTGCATGCCATGATAACATCACATTCCCACAAAAGTTTCTGAATGCTTACTCTCGATTTCTACACTTACCGTGAGTCACTAAAAACAGTTTAGAGCTAGCACAGGTTCTCAGACTAAAGTTTGATTGGCACAATAATAAGTAGCTCTTGAACTGTTGGAGATAATATAAGAAAGTATCTTAGTGACTTCAGGGTCGAATATGTTTTCTTTTTTTTTAAAGATTTTATTTTTATTTATTTGACAGAGAGAGACACAGCGAGAGAGGGAACACAAGCAGGGGGAGTGGGAGAGGGAGAAGCAGGCTTCCCACGGAGCAGGGAGCCGGATGCCGGGCTCGATCCCAGGACCCTGGGAGCGTGACCTGAGCCGAAGGCAGACGCTTAACGACTGAGCCACCCAGGTGCCCCTAGAATATGTTTTCTTAGACTGAATTCTAAAGGCACTAATTGTAAGGAAAAATACTGGTAAATTTTAGCACATTAAAATCAGGAACTGCTTATCAAAAGCTACCATTAAGAGAGTGAAAAAATAGGGCGCCTGGGTGGCTCAGTACGTTAAGCGTGTGCCTTCGGCTCAGGTCATGATCCCGGGGTCGTGGGATTGAGCCCCGCATTGGGCTCCCTGCTCAGCGGGAAGCCTGCTTCTCCCTCTCCCAGTCCCCCTGCTGTATTCCCTCTCTCGCTGTCTCTCTATCAAAACAAATAAATAAAATCTTTAAAAAAAAAAAACTGAAAAAATAAACTAAAAACTGTGAAAAAGACATTTGTAACACACTGAATATAGGATTAGGATTCTCTTTTCTCTCTGTCCAGACTGATAACTTAAAATCCAGATTTATAAGACAGACAATGTGAAAAATAAAACATGTCCCCTCAAAAACCATAAGGCAAAAAGATAAATTACAGAGAAAAAACACTTGCAATTTTCACCCTAAACAATAAATTAATATGCCTATTATATAGAGAGCTCTTAAAAATTGAAAAGAAAAAGGCCCAGAAAGAAAAATTAGCCAAAGTTGTGAGTAGGCAATTTAGTAGAAAAAACAAAAATGGGCCTTAAATACAGAAAAAGAAATACATATTTGAATACTGAGAGACCATTTCTTGTGTATCAAGTTAGCAAAAATCCCAAAGATTGAAAACATACAATATTGATGAGACTCTGGAAAAATGGACATTCTCAAACACTGCTGCTAGGAATCCAAAATGGCACAGCCCCTGTGGAGAGAAATTTGACAATATTTAGAAAAATTATATATGTATTTACCTTTTGACCTGGCATTCTCAAAGACACCAGAAAAAATATAAAATTACTATGCACAAGATTATTCATTGGCACATTCATTTCATACAAATTCATTGCTATTTGTAATAGCAAAAGATTGGAAAACAAACCAACTCTGCACCAATAAAGGACAAATGAAACAAATTATGATACAGCTTCTCAAGAAAATACAATACAGCCATATAAAGGAACGGGAGGGCACCTAGAAACTGGGATGCTATAGTTTCCAGGATATGTTAAAGGAGAAAAGCAAGTTCCAATATACAATATGCCACCTCCCAGGTTAAAAAAAAAAGGAAAGAAGGACATATATGAATGTATTTCCTTATACTTGCAACAACAATTAAAAAAAAAACCCACTGGAATACAAATGAAAGACAAATAGCTATCTATAAAGGCATGTAAAATTCAGAGTAGAAGGGACATGGATAGAAACAAGACTTCTCTTATGCCTTTTTACACCATTTTGGAACCACATATATGATTTACATACTAAAAATTTAAATCAAAAAGAAAACAGTAGTTCCTAAAAATGAAAAAAATGAATCTAACTGTAAATCAAATTGGTGAGCATTACCTTGATCCCCAAATCAAAGACCCCCACCAAAAAGGAGAGTTACAGACCAATATCCCTGATGACCATGGTTGCCAAAATTCTAAGATACTAGCCAATAGGATCCAACAGTACCTTTAAAATTTTTTTTTTTTTTTTTTTAAGATTTTATTTATTTGCGAGAGAGCATGAGAGGGAGGAAGGTCAGAGGGAGAAGCAGACTCCCTGCCGAGCAGGGAGCCCGATGCGGGACTCGATCCCGCGACTCCAGGATCATGACCTGAGCCGAAGGCAGTCGCTTAACCAACTGAGCCACCCAGGCGCCCCGGATCCAACAGTACCTTAAAAGGATTATTCACCATGACCAAGTGGGATTTATTTATGGACTGCAAGGGTGGTTCAACATTCACAAATCAATCAATGTGATACACCACATTAATAAAACTAAGATTAAAAACCATATGATCCTCTCAATAGATGCAGAAAAAGCATTTGACAAAATACAGCATCCATTTCATTCTATTTCCAACAATTAAGATTTTAACTTCAAAATATACCCACGAGACCTTCCAAAAAAAATACAAAAATCCCACTTACAAAAACAATTACCTTTACATGCAGTAAAAACATTCCTTTTTTGTCAAGGTTTATTTTTTCAATCCTCATCTAAGGCTGGTAGCTGGCAGCATCTTCTTTAAAGATAGGGGTTTTCTTCATTGTTTTACAGCCTAAATGTATAAAACTTCGAGCGAGGGCTCCATTGCAATAGGGCTGAACATGCGGAGTTAAGTCTTAAGGTTTTCTGTACCTCTCAGCAGACTTTGGAGAGGCAAGACTGATGTTGTGGAGCACAGTTATTCTTGCTGTTTGCTCCTGGTCATGTTGCTTGTGGCACTTGGTAGGGAAGAGGTACCAATTCGAAGATGAACACCAAATAGCTGAGAACTACATTCACCCTGAAGGCTTATAACTACAATGTAGGAAAGCTTGAGTTCCATCACTGCATACTAGCAGAGCTCATGTGGCCTCTCAGAAGGTCCAAAGCTTTCAGGTACCTATACACCTGTGAACTCCATCCCCAGTATTCTTAAGGGTCACTCCTTAATCCACAATCCGTGTGTCCCCCTGGCACCTGTGTGGCTGTGACAATGAAGAGGACTAGCAGAGCCAAAGTTGCAGGAGCAGAGCCACCAGGAGTGCAGCTGAGAACTTTGTCAGGACATGATATTCGAAGTCTCCTAAGTGGCCCTGCATGCCACTTTGGTACCAACTCCTTTCTTGCCCAAGACTCCTTTTCCTCTACTTCCCACTCCCCAACGCCTGGTTTCTCTGTTCTCCTCCATCTCTGCAGAGCACAGAAGACACCTCCACAGAGATGCTCCCCAGAGCTATCCTTGGAATGGTTTTATTCATCTCTAGTTCTTTAAATAGGGCCATGCACACCATAGCATCCAATCAATATTTGCCAAATAAATGATGCTACATCTCTATAGCTCCAGAACATGTTGTAAAGCAGAATATAAGTGGGTATACACAGAAAAGAGACACAGCACATTTTAAAAATCAAATTAATATAATCTTCTGTAAGATGAGAGGAAGAGAAACAAGATAAAAGAGTAAGCAGCACAATCATCCATGAAGAAGGGTGATGGGCCAAAACTCTGTGTTTACAATTAGTATCACTGTTGACACTTCTTTACACCTGCTGTTCACTGGGTGAGGGTGGAGTGATTTGGAGCAGACATTATAATGTAGGGAATGGATAAATAATCTAAGCATGAGGAAGTCTGGGTCTTAAAAAAATTTCACATGCAGTCACAAATCACCTTGTTTTTTATTTCCCTCCTTTTTGATTATGCTAATGATACATACTGAGAACCTAAAAGATCCCAACAAAGATATTGAAGCCATTGTAGGAAGAACAAGGCTCCATTCTGAGTATCATTCATTCAATGCACACATTTTTTTTACTCAACTATTTTATGGCAGACCTTAGCTGGGGATAAAGCATTAAACAACTCTGGTCCCAGTCCTCACATAAGGGACTGTCTAGAATGAAGAGTAGGATTCAGGGATGCAAAAGAGGAGCTGTAAGGAGAGCAACCTAGAGGGAAAGCATTCCAGAAGGAACAGCATGAATAAAAGGGCTCAGCTTTCATGTGACTTAGTATGCAGTCCCTCTCATTTGCTTTCTTGTTTTCAAATAAGATGATTCATAAAACATCACTGGTACTTATGTTAGGGCTAAATGTATAGATCATTTTTACAATTGAAAGGATTCCATAAAGACTGGAAAAAAAAAAAAAAGGTTTCATTTCTCCACTTATTCAATATAACCTCTCTCAGGATTCAATCTATCCTGGGTCAGACCAAGAACATAGCATTAAATGGCCTCATGATGTACTGTGGGCTTTTTAAATTAGGAAATACTTAATATTCCCTCAGTTTACCATGATTTGATAGCCTGGAAGACCAAAGTAAAGGAGGTAGATAGAGTTAAACCAACTCTGCCTTAACTTGGGTCCCCAACTAAATTTTAAATTACTTTTTTAAGATTTTATTTATTTATTTGACAGAGAGAGAGAGCTCACAAGCAGGGGGAGCAGCAGAGGGAGAGAGAGGAGCATGCTTCCTGCTGAGCAGGGAGCCTGATGCCAGGCTCAATCCCAGGACCCTAGGATCACAACCCCAGCTGAAGGTAGACGCTTAAGGGACTGAGCCACCCAGGCGCCTCTAAATTACTCTTGAGTATGGAACTTGCCTTGAATCCCCTGTACTATATACCTAGTACAAGACAGATTTTAGAATGTTTGTTAAACAAAAGGATATATTGTTCAATACATTTTAAAGAGATACCATGGTTTCTGAAATGCCTAAGAGTTTCTGTAAATGTGAGTCTCTCCCCTTTGTGGCCCAGCTGTGAGAGGGTAACTATGGAATGAAAAAGTCTCTTTCTAAACTATAGATACAAAATAGAGCTCAAGAGCTCTCCTAGCTGCCCCATAGGACAGTTCTGGTGGATGTGACAAAATCTAGGAGTTTCATGCTGCTCAGTTTCTGCACCAACCTCTAGGGTTGTATTCACATTAAGTAGTAACACCTGCACCACCACCCACACACACACACACACACACACACGAGGGGCTGTACAATGGTTAGATCACAGGCTTGAGAGCCAGATTGCCTATATTTGAATCATCATTTTGGTAGTTACTAATTTTATGGCCATAGGCAAATTACCTAACATCTTCCTGCTTCATTTCTAATACATAAAATGAATATAAGATAGGACCTACCTCAGAGTTGACTGTTTCCCCATATTTACTGAATAAGTAGGCAGCTGGCTGTCTGTATTTTCTCCCAAAAATCCTTCCACTGCCCTGAAAGACCTGAGATCTCACATCCAAACCAGTTCAAACCTTGAGCCTTCTGGTGATTTGTCTCTCTAAATACCAGTGACCTTTACACTTCACATATTTTTGACAACCCACTTTAATGGCCACACCTTGAACCTTGTCATCTCCCAAATGACACCTCATACTTCACACTTTCAAACCACAGATTCTTACTCTTCTATATTTCTTATTTTCTCACTCTCATTACACTTCCCAGAAACCTTGAATTGACTCACTAATTCACTAAACAAAAATGTACTGAATACCTTTTATGTTCCCATCATTGTTTCCTGGATTCTCCCATTGCCTTTCAACTTATAAGACCCCTGCTAGCCCATTTCCTTTTCTTCCCAACATAGGTTCTGTGGTTAATTACTTGAATTGTTTTTTCCCCTTAACCCTCAAATTCATGGGACACATGTTTTTTTTTTTTTCCGTTTGAAGTCTGTTTCCTCAAAGGAAAGCATATATTATTAATTTGTTAATTCTTAAGTCTCAGTTTCATCTTCCTAAAGGTTAAAGGAGTAAAATCAAAATTGTTTCACTAGATATTACACATTCCTGGAGGTTACAAGTTAATTTATTCTCACCTTATACCACATATCAAATAAATCTCAGATTATTTATAGATTCCACTGTTTTTAAAAATCCAATTTTTTTTAATTTTAGAGAAAGTGAGAGAGAGAGCACAAGAGGGGGTAGGGTCAGAGGGAGAAGCAGACTCCCCACTGAGCAGGGAGCCCGATGTGGGACTCGATCCCTGGAGTCCGGGATCATGACCTGAGCCGAAGGCAGTCACTTAACCAACCAACTGAGCCACCCAGGCACCCTAAAAATCCAATTATTATAACAAACGCACGGGATATAGCCTCTATGAGCCCTTCTTTTAAAACTGTAGAAGACCAACTTCAGATAAACAAGAGATAAATTATAAGAACTCTTACAAACAAAATGATAATAATTATCAAATCCACATAACTATACTACTAGCCAAAAACAAAACAAAACTGTGGAGATTATGGTTGGAAAACAAAATGTAAATATTTTAAACTGAAATAACACAGCAATATCATAAATGATATTATACACATATATTAAAATATTCATATATGCACATATATTAAACATTTTATACCTACATAAAATGTATGTTTTAATAATTAAGTTATATATGTAACTAACATATACTTATTGGGACTTCACCAAAATATTGTAACTTATACTATTGTATAAGCTATATTTATTAGATATAGTATTTATGTTATATATAATAAATATAGTACATACTATATACTATAATATCTAGTATATACTATATATCATATAGTATGTATACAACATATTAGACTATACACTATAGTCTATGTGCTACATAATATATATATATATACACACACTACATAGACTATATACTATGTATAGTCATATAATTAACTACAGTATATATTATTTTTGAAAAACATACATTTTTAAGTAAATAAGGGTAAACACAAAGGCAAATAATTTAATGAGCAAAAATATAGTACTAGAGAGAAAGAAACTGCAGCAAGGAAGTGTAAATAAATCATTTACCTACTTATGGTAAGAAGTCAACACATTGCCAATGAAAGATAGATGAAATATCTTATATAAATTTATTGTATTTATAAATTCATGTTATAAAAAGACAATGACTAGAATAAAAACACAAACCTTTCCATTTTTTAGAACATACACACACGAATGCTTTTAAATTTCAACCCAGGGGCTCCTGGGTGGCTCAGTCGGTTAAGTGTCTGCCTTCAGCTCAGTTCATGATCCCAGCGTCCTGGGATGGAGCCCCACATCAGGCTCCCTGCTCAGCGGGGAGCCTGCTTCTCTCTCTGCCCCTCCCTCCCTCCTGCTCTGCTCTCTCTCGCTATCTCTCTAATAAATAAAATCTTAAAAAAAAATAAATTTCAACCCAGTAATTCCATTTCCAGAATATAAGTATGAGATTATTCATTTCAACACTATATCAGTAGAAGATTGGGAAACTATATGTCCACTAATAGGGGACAGGTTAAAGAACATACAGCCATACAATGGAATACTGTGTGTCCATCTTAATGGATAACAGAAGCAGCTCAATATGTACTGACATGAAAAGATATTCAAAATGCATCCTTGCATAAACAAAGCACAGAATAATGCATGTAATATGCAATAACTCACATAAAAAATGAATATGTAATGTGTGTATGCATCTTGTACACATGCAGGCTCTAGAAAGATATTTATAAAAGAGACGAGTGATTAACTTGGAAAGGGAAACTCCTTGGTGGGAGACAGGAATGAAAGAGGATTCTTAATGCAAGGATGGTTCGATATTCACAAATCAATCCATGGGATAAACTACATTAACAAAATGAAGTATAAAAACCATACAATCCTCTCAATAGATGCAGAAAAAGCATTTGACAAAATTCAACATCCAGTCATGAATAAAAACTCTCAATGAAGTGGGCATAGAGGGGACATAATAAAGGCCAAACCCATAGCTAACATCATACTCAATGGTGATAAACTAAGAGCATTTCCCCTAATATCAGGAAGAATACGAGGATGTCCACTCTCACCACTTTTATTCAACATAGTACTGGAAGGCCTAGCATCTGCATTAAGGCAAAAAAAAAAGAAATAAAAGGCATCCAAATTGGAAAGGAAGAAGTTTAAATGTCATTATTTGTAAAGGACATGATACTGTATAGACAGAACCCTAAAGACTCCATCAAAAAACTATTAGATCTAATAAGTGAATTGAGTAAAGTTGCAGGATATAAAACTTCTGTACACTAATACCAAAGTAGCAGAAAGAGAAATTTAAAAAACAACTCCATTTATAATTGCATCAAAAAGAATAAAATAGGGGTGCCTGGGTGGCTCAGTCATTTAGCGTCTGCCTTCAGCTCAGGTCGTGGTCCCAGGGTCCTGGGATCGAGCCCCGCATCGGGCTCCCTGCTCCGCGGGAAGCCTGCTTCTCCCTCTCCCACTCCTCCTGCTTGTGTTCCCTCTCTCACTGTGTCTCTGTCAAATAAATAAAATCTTTTAAAAAAAAATAAAATAAAATAACTAGACATAAACTTAACCAAAGAGGTGAAAGACCTGTACTCTGAAAACTATAAAACACTGATGAAAGAAACTGAAGAGGACACAAACAAAGACATACTATGCTCATGAATTGGAAGAATATTGTTAATTTAAAATGTCCACACTACCCAAAGCAATCTATAAATTCAATGCAATCCCTATCAAAATACCAATAGTAGTTTTCACAGAACAAGAAGAAATAATCCTAAAATTGGTGTGGAATCACAAAGAAACCTGAATAGCCAAAGCAATCTTTAGAAAGAAGAATGAAGCTGGAAGTATCACAGTCCCAGATTTAAAGATTTACTACAAAGCTATAATAAGGCAAATGAATATGGCACTGGCACAAAAATAGACACAAAGATCAATAGAACAGGATAGAAAGCCTAGAAATAAACCCATGCTTATATGGTCAAGTAATCTACAACAAAGAAGCCAAGAATATACAAAAGGGAAGAGACAGTCTCTCCAATAAATGGTGTAGGAAAACCGGACCACTTTCATATACCTTACTCAAAAACAAAACAAAACAAAACAAACAAAAAACAAACAAACAAAACAAACAAACAAAAAAACCTCAAAATCGATTAAAGACCTGAAAGTGAGACATGAAAGCATAAAAATCCTAGAAGAAAACACAGGCAATAATCTCTTTGATATCAGCCTTACCAATATTTTTCTAGATATGTCTCCTCAGGCAAGGGAAGCAAAAGCAAAAATAAGCTATTGGGACTTCACCAAAATAAAAAGCTTTGCACAGCAAAGGAGACTACTGACATAACAAAAAGGCAACCTACTGAATGGGAGAATATATTTGCAAATGACATACCTGATAAGAGATTAATATCTAAAATACATAAAGAGTTTATACACAACTCAATACCCCAAAAAACACTCCAAGTAACCCAATTAAAAATGGGCAGGAGACATGAAACAGACATTTCTCCAAAGAAGACATACAGATAGCCAACAGACATAAAAATAGATGCTCAACATCAATAATCATCAGGAAAATGCAAATCAAAACCACAGTGAGATAACACTTTACACCTGCCAGAATGGCTAAAATCAAAAAGATAAGAATTAACAAAGGTTGGAAAGGATGTAGAGAATAAAGAACCTTCATGCACTGTTGGTGGGAATGCAAATTGGTACAGCCACTGTGGAAAACAGTATGGAGGTATATCAAAAAGTTAAAAATAGAATTATCATATAATCCAGTAGCTCTACTACTGGGTATTTATGCAAAGAACACAAAAATACTAATTCAAAAAGATATATGCACCTCTATGTTTATTGCAGCATTATTTACAATTGCCGAGTTGTGGAAACAACCCAAGTGTCCATTGATAGATGAATGGATAAAGATGTGGGGGTGTGTATACACCTACATATACATATGTACATACACATATAGTAGAATATTACTCAGCCATAATAAAAAATGAAATCTTGCCATTTATAACAACATGGATGGATCCAGAGGGTATAATGCTAAGTGAAATAAGTCAGTCCGAAAAAGACAAATACCATATGGTCTCATTCTTATGTGGAATTTAAGAAACAAAAGAACAAAGGAAAAAAGAGACAAACCAAAAAACAGACTCTTAACTATACAGAACAAACTGATGGTTATCAGAGGGGAGGTGGGTAAGGGAATGGGTGAAATTGGTGAAGGGGATTAAGAGTATACTTATCATGCTGAGCACTGAGTAATGTATAGAATCACTGAATCACTATATTGTACAACTGAAATATAACACTGTATGTTAACTATACTGGAATTAATATCTTTAAAAAACAAAACAAACACAAAAATACACACACACACACACACACACAAATTAAAAATAACCAAAGAGGTGAAAGACCTGTACTATGAAAATAGTGATGAAAGAAATTGAAGATGACACAAAGAAATGGAAAGACATTCCATGCTCATGGATCAGAAAAACAAATACCATTAAAATCTCTATACTACTCAAAGCAATCTACATATTTAATGCAATCCCTATCAAAATATCAACAGCATTTTTCACAGAGCTAGAACAAACAATTCTAAAATGTGTATGGAACCACAAAAGACCCCAAATAGCCAAAGCAATCTTGAAGAAGAAAAGCAAAGCTGGAGGCATCACAATTCTGGACTTCAAGTTATATTACAAATTAAACTTAGTTTAAAAAAAAAAAGAAAGAAAGAAAGAAAAGAAAAAAAGCTGTAGCAATCAAAACAGTATGGTACTGGCACAAAAATAGACACATAGATCAATGGAACAGAATAGAAAGCCCAGAAATGAACCCATAACTATATGGTCAATTAATCTTCTACAAAGCAGGAAAGAATATCCAATGGGAAAAGGACAGTCTCTTCAACAAATGGTGTTGGGGAAACTAGACAACAACATGCAAAAGAATGAAGCTGGGCCACTTTCTTACACCATACACAAAAATAGACTCAAAATGGATGAAAGACCTAAGTGTGAGAGAGGAAACCATCAAAATCCTAGAGAACACAGTCAGTAACCTCTTTGACATTGGTCATAGCAACTTCTTACTAGATATGTCCCCTGAAGCAAAAGAAATAAGAGCAAAAACAAACTCTTGGGATTTCATCAAGATAAAAAGCTTCTACACAGCAAAGGAACAATCAACAAAACTAAAAGGCAACCTATGGAATGGGAGAAGATATTTGCAAATGACATACCTGATAAAGGGTTAGTATCCAAAATCGATAAAGAACTTATAAAACACCCCCCCCAAAAAAACCAATAATTCTGTTAAAAAATAAGAAGATATGAATAGACATTTTTCCAAAGAAGATATACAGAAGGCCAACAGACACATGAAAAGATGCTCAACATCATTCACCATCAGGGAAATGCAAGTCAAAACCACAATCAGATATACCTCACACCAGTCAGAATGGCTAAAATCAACAACACAAGAAACAGCATGTGTTGGTGAGGATGCAGAGAAAGGGGAGCCCTTGTTCACTGTTGGTGAGAATGCAAACTGGCGCAGCTGCTCTGGAAAACAGTATGGAGGTTCCTCAAAAAGTTAAAAATAGAACTAACCTATGATCCAGCAATTGCACTACAAGATATTTACCCAAAGGGTAAAAAAAATACTGATTCAAAGGATACCCCAATGTTTACAGCAGCATTATCCACAATAGCCAAATTATGGAAAGAGCCCAAATGTCCATCTACTGATAAATGGATAAAGAAGATGTGTTATATATATAAATGGAATATTAGTCATAAAAAGGAATGAAATCTTGCCATTTGCAATGTCATGGATGTAGCTAGAGAGTATAATGCTAAGCTAAATAAGTCAGAAAAAGACATATACCGTATGATTTCACTCACGTGCAAAATTTAAGAAACAAAACAGATGAACTTGGGGAGGGGTGAAAGAGGCAAACTGGAAAACGCACTCTTAACTAGAGAGAGCAAACTGAGGGTTGCTGGAGGGAGATGGGAGGGGTGATGGGTTAAATGGGTGATAGGGATGAAGGAGTGCACTTGTTGTGATGAGCACTGGGTGATGTATGAAGTGATGAATCACTGAATTCTACACCTGAAACTAATATTACACTGTTAACTAACTGGAATTTAAATAAAAACCTGAAAAAGGAAAAAGGAGAGAAGTTTCTTTCACACTGCATTCCCTTTTGTAACTTTTGAAATTTGAACCATGTTTATGTGGTACCTATTCAAAAATTAGTAAATTTTTACAAAAGGATAACTTCATATTTCACTGTTAAAAATGTTTAGTTTTTTAAAAAAAATGTTTAGTTTTTTACTATGATATTTCCTTTTATTCTATTAGGACTTAAAAATAGTGAAATATTTCTTAATATTTACTTCTTTCAATTTACAGTTATAAC
Organism: Neomonachus schauinslandi; assembly: GCF_002201575.2. Taxonomy (NCBI): domain Eukaryota; kingdom Metazoa; phylum Chordata; class Mammalia; order Carnivora; family Phocidae; genus Neomonachus; species Neomonachus schauinslandi. Next base: position 99,981,033 of record NC_058413.1, read on the forward strand.
CATTTCTTAATCAAAACAAAATTTCTTAGCATATATTTTTAAGTTGAATATTTTTTACTGAGTTTTAGCATCCTATAGAATAGTGGTTTAAGTAAAAATGGAATAATTGATGCCTATGTTTTACCTAAACCCTTAGCACTTTAATTATGGCAATTCCTGGACTGGACATTTGGTAGTAATATATGAATAAAGATACAACTCCATCATGAAGGTTAACAGAGACAGGCTCAGCCATGTACATACAATATGTCACATTCTTTTTTTTTTTAATATTTTATTTATTTATTCATGAAAGTCAGAGAGAGAGAGAGGCAGAGGCAGAGGGAGAAGCAGGATCCCCGCCTAGCAGGGAGCCTGATGCGGGACTCGATCCCAGGACCCTGGGATCATGACCCGAGCCGAAGGCAGATGCTTAACCATCTGAGCCACCCAGGTGCCCAATATGTCACATTCTTTACCATTTCAGTTTTGGTGTGGATAAGAGATGCCTACCTTTCTGGATCACAGGAGTACCTTCATTATGTTCTTACACCATGAAGTGCCCCTGGATCCAGCCAGTTTCATCAGCAGAGACTGAGCTAAGAATAAATGGAATCATGGAGAAACCAGACTAATTGATCCCACCCAGACCTTTCACCCATATGACACCACCACCAGTGCCACATACAGCAGACCTACCATCCTCCACCCTTGAGACACATACTGCAGGGAGAAATCAGTGAAACATACTGCTGGAGGTGAGGGACCCCTTGGGATGCAGGGAAAGAATATGGCCGGAATTTCCCAGGGGCCAAGATGTCTTCCACAGCCCAGAAGGCAGGCACTTCAGGAAAGGTGAGACCAAAAATGGGACCTACCTTGTCAGCTTCACTTTGTTCTGGGAGGGCCAGGTCTCTCTTTCCTCCTCATCTACCCCAGCAAAGGGGTGTGGACTCTCTGGAGGGCAAGGAATCAAGGCTATGACAGAGTGATCTTCACAGGCCAATTTGCCAATGTCACCTCTAGGGTCCTCTCTGACCCTAAACAAAACTGTTCAGCTGTGTCAGTACCTGCATGCTGGAGACCAAGCAGCATGAGGCCTCATCACATGCCCTATGAGAGCCTGACCCACATGACCACCAATGACTTAGCCAAAAAGAGTAGAGCCTTTTAAGGTAAGCAAGCCTTCAAACCTAATGTGCAATTAATTGGTAGCTTATTTTCCTTTATCAACTACCCCAGTCATTTTAATTAACAGTGAGCCCTGCATTCTCAATGTCAAAATACCTATTGGTTATTAGCTTTGTTTTACTAAAGGCCACACAGTTCTATCAGCTGACCTTCTTCACACAGCTTCTTTTTTGGTCCTTCAGGACTAGAGATGAATGACTCCCTGCTGTTGTGAGCCCCAGAGTACTGCACCATCATTGTTGGTTTCCTTAAATCCCACCCTTTATTAATCCACCTGGGTTACCAAGTTTGAGTGTGTCATCTGTTTCCTGCTGGGCCTGTAACTGAGCCAGAGGAAACTTCACATGCAAATTTACCGAAAGGGTATTCACAAAATTTAAAAAAAGACAATGTGGCTGGGGGTTAGTAGCCAAGGAGTAAAGTGATGGAAGGTAAGGCACAAAGGTGGCCAGGACCAGCCATATCATGAAGAATCTTTTGTAGGAGTTTGGATTTTATATCAAGTAAAATGGAAAGATATCAAAGTGTTCCATGCAGAGAAGCACTTTTTTTTATTAATATGTATTTTATTAATACATACACATTGTCCAAAAAATCAAATTGAGCTAACTATAGCATCAACCATACCAATTTCTACCACACTCTCCCTTCCCCAGATGCAACTGCTTTGAAATATTTTAATTGCTTTAAACACTATTTACCACCATACTTTCTAAATGTTGTGTTTATGTAGCTTGGTCAGCTACACAAATCTCAATTTTCTGAACAAATGAGGGATTTCATTTCCTGGGGTAAAAGAAGCCTGGAGGCAATGCAGGGCTGACACAGCACCTAATTTGCCTCCAAGGACCCATCTGAAGCCCCTCTGTTCTGCTTCCTCAGCATGTGGCTTTCTCATGCTTGTCACCTCAGTATCTCAAGAACGATGCTCCACATTCATCAGCTCAACTGTGTTCTAGGCAAGAAGAGGAAAAGGCAGAGGGCAAAAGGTAAAGCCACATTCCAGTTGCATCTGCCACTCAGTGATTTCTGGTCATACATCACTGGCCAGGATGATGTAAAATGACCACCTTTACTGACAAGAAAGGCAGGGAAATATAACATTTTGCTAAGCATGCTGCCACCATGTTCTATAAATAAGGGAGAGAGGAGAAAGGACCCTGCATTGGTCACCAGCAGTATTAAAACATTACTATTTCTTGGTGTTTCCATTTTCCATTTCATTCCATTCCATTATCAATTTCCAGGGTTGGTAGTAAAAGCTTCAGTTCTCTTATATCACACTTGCACCCCATTTGCCTTCACTATATTCTCCCAATATATCCTCAGTTGACCCTTGGACAACACAGGTCTGAAGGGCACAGGTCCACTGATGTGTGGATTTTTTTTCAATAAATATATGGAAAATTATTTGGAGGTTTGTGACAATTTGAAAAAACTCACAAACCACATAGCCCAGAAATACAGAAAAAAAAAATTAAGAAAAAGTGTCATGGATTCATAAAACATATGTAGATACTAGTCTATTTTGTCATTTGTTACCATAAAATCTACACAAATTATTAAAAGTTAAAATTTATCAAAATTTATACACATAAACACAGACCCTACATACATGGCATCCCTCATAGTCAAAAGAAGTGTAAACAAAGACGCAGCATTAAATCGTAACTGTATAAAATTCACTGTAGTACATACTGCACTACTATCCTAATTTTGGTAGCTACCTCCTGTTGCTATTGCGGTAAGCTCAAGTGTTGTGAGTATTCATGTAAAATGCCCTAGGTTGGTAATCATCCCTGCATGAACAGTTTCTCTCTCCAATAAGTTATGTATCATAGTAAAAAGTAATCTCTTGAGGTTCTCACATTTTTTATTGTGTCTTGTGCAATACCATAAACCTTGAATAACACCATGGGACTCATACAAAGTGACACTAGTGATTCTGGGAGTGCCCCCCAAAAGTAGAGAATAGCCTGACATTATAAGGAAAAGTTGACTTGTTTGGTATGTACCATAGTCTGCAGCTGTGGTTTGCCCATCATTTCAAGATAAGTGTAGCCAGGGGCGCCTGGGTGGCTCAGTCATTAAGCGTCTGCCTTCGGCTCAGGTCATGGTCCCAGGGTCCTGGGATCGAGCCCCGCATCAGGCTCTCTGCTCAGCAGGAAGCCTGCTTCTCCCTCTCCCACTCCCCCTGCTTGCTTGTGTTCCCTCTCTCGCTGTGTCTCTGTCAAATAAATAAAATCTTTAAAAAAAAAAAAGTGAAGCCAGTATAAAGACCACTGTAAAAAAAAAATAAAAGGAAATTTGCAAAGTTGTCGCTGCAGCTATGCCAGCAGGAGCGAAAACTGCACATTTTGCAAAATGCCTTTCTATCTCATAATGAAAATACAGCTTTTATGGGGGTGCAAGGATTGCTGTAAGAAAGGCATAGCTATAGACCCTTAATGATTCAAGAAAAAAATGAAGTCATTATATGACAAAGCAAAAGGCAGGTGAAGGATCTAAAGCTGGGGAATTTAATGCCAGCAAAGGATAGTCTGATAATTTGAGAGAGAAGTTTGACTTTAAAAATGTCAAGCTAACAGGAGAAGCAGCTTCACCTGACCAAGAGGCAACAGATGGGTTTCCAGACACTATTAAGAAAATCACTGAGAAATGATTTCTGCCTGAACAGGTTTTTAATGCAGATGAAAGTGCTCTATTTGGGGGCAGGGGGGGGGGGGGCTGTGCCATAAAGGACATTTATGAGTAAGTGAGCATGAGGGTTTAACACAGAAAGGGATAGGTTAACTCTGCCATTTTGTGCAAATGCAGTTGGGTTTGTGATCAGGACTGCCCTTGTCTATAAAGCTGCTAGCTTCTAACCCTTGAGAAAGATAAACACCAGTTGCCAGTCTTTTGGTTGTACATAAGAAGGCCTGGACAGTGAGAACTCTTCAGGGTTGTTTCTACTGATGCTTTGTCCCTGAAGTCAGAAAGCAACCTGCCAGTGAGAGACTGCCTTTTAAAGTTCTTTTGATATTGGGCAATGTTTTTGGCCATGCAGAACCCTTTGAGTTCAACATCAAAGGTGTCAAAGTGGTCTACCTTCCCCCAAATACAATGTCTCTAATTCAGTCTCTAGATCAGGGAGTGAAAAAGGACCTTCAAAGCTCATTACACATGGTACTGTAGGGAAAAGATTATCAACACTATGGAAGAAACCCTGAAAATTACAACACCATGCAAGTCTGGAAGGATTACATCATTGAAAATGCCATTGTTTATAGAGAAAAGGTCTTGAAGGCCATCAAACTCAAAATGATACATTTCTGATAGAGAAAACTGTGTCCAGATGTTACACATGACTTCAAAGGATTTAAGACAGAGCCACTCAAGGAAATCATAAAAGAGATTGTGGATATGACAAAAAAAAAGATTGGGGGGGTAAAGGGTTTCAAGATAATGGATCTTGGAGAAATTCAAGACCTGATAGACACCTTACCAGAGGAATTCACAGAAGACGACTTGATGGAGATGAGTGCTTCTGAACCAGTGCCAGACGATGAGGAAGAAGGCATAGAAGAAACAGTGTCAGAAAAAAATTGATATTAGACAATCTGGCAGAAGGGTTCCAAATCATTCAGGATTGCTTTGGACCTCTTTTATGATGTGGACCCTACTATGATATGGGTACTGAAACTAAAGCAAATAGTGGAAGGATTGGTACTATGCAGAAACATTTCTGGAGAAATAAAAAAAGCAAAAAGACAGAAATTATGATGTTTTTCCATGAAGTGTTTCCATATTTCTTTCCACATCCACTACCTATTCTGCCTCTGCTACCCAAGAGAGCAAGACCAACCCTTCTTTTTCCTCCTCAGTCTATTAAATTTGAAAATGATGAGGATGAAAACCTTTATGATAATCTACTTCCACTTAATGAATAATCATGTCATATGGTTAATAAACTTATCTGTTGCATATGTGTGAGTGCCTTTGTATGAAAATCTAATAAATGTACAGCAAGAACTGTAGATGTTTTTGTGTCATCCATAATCATCATCACCTAAGTATTCATCATGTAGAACATCATGTGTAAGACTTACATGGAAATGGATAGCTTAACCTTACGTAGGCATCAGGTGAGTGATATTTAATATAAAATTACTAATGTGTTAGTTTTCTGTTTTATAACTTTGCTTTCAAAGAATTACATCACAGTACAGTTTGCTTCTCTCTCATAATTAGAGAAACTGTGTTTCAGCCTATCATCACAGGTAAGTGGGTTTTTGGGGTTTTTTTAATTTTTAGTCTTTACTTTTTTTAAAATTTTATTTTATTGTGTTATGTTAGTCAACATTTATTTTAATTTAACAATGTTTCCAGTACAGTATAATGACTATGACTATGCTTTAACATTTTTATAACAACTTATTCATTAGTGGATAGGCTAGGCTACAGTGAAGTAATTGTATCAAATTACACTAGGCTACCATAAAGCAATCACATTGCTTGCTCTGCATTATCAGTGCATGAATCATTACACAAAATCATTACAATAATTACAAGAAATTCATAGTTTCTTTTTCACATTATCTTTTCTTTTTTGATGTCTAATGTTAGTAATAAATTCATATTTACAGTGTTTTGTATCATACAAGACAATATTGATGTTGGTACTGACAGTTCATCTTGTAAACAGACAACATAAACTTATAGTTTCAATGCAGTACAGTATTGTAAATGTTTTTTCTCCTTATAATTTTCTTAAAAATATTTTTTCTCTACCTCGCTTTATTGTAAAAATACAATATATAATATATATAACATACAAAATATGTGTTAATCGACCATTTACGCTATCAGGAAGGCTTCTGGTCCACAGGTTATTAGTAGTTAAGCTCTGCAGAAACCAAAAGTTTTATACAGATTTTTGACTATGTAGATCATTGGTACCCCAACCCCTGTGTTGTTTAAGGGTCAACTGTATGTACAAGAGCTTTTTAGTTAAATTAGTAGTGTATACATTGCAAATTCAATTTGCTATCTGTTGAGCCACATAGCATACCTACCCTCCCCCCAAATCACAAATTTTTGGTTTTATTTAAATTTTATTTTCTTCATTTTCTATGTATTTATCTTTAATTTGACCACATCCTCCATCATCTCTGTGAAAATTCTTCCAATTTTATTTTCTAAAACATCACTGACATCAGTGTTTCAAGTCTATCTTTATCCAGCAGAATTCTTCCCCAGAGCATTTTATACATCTATTCCAGTCAGAAATGGCTACTCTCTATCTGCTGGACAGGGTAACCAACCTGGGGAACACACCCACCCCCCCACCACTTTCCTGTGTAGCACCTCCTCTCCCTTGAGTTTACTCCTCATTTTGGTCAAGCTATCTTCACAAAACTTTAAAAGGGAAAAATTTTAATTTTTACTTCTTACCTATCCAAAAGTATTTTTATTCTACTGTGGCATCTGTTGGATAGTTTGGCTGAGTCTAGAATTCTGGGTTGATAATGGTTTTCCTTCAAAAAAAATTTTTTTTAAAGATTTTATTTATTTGAGAGAGAGAGAATGAGAGAGAGCAAGCACATGAGAGGGGGGAGGGTCCGAGGGAGAAGCAGACTCCCTGCCGAGCAGGGAGCCCGATGCGGGACTCGATCCCGGGACTCCAGGATCATGACCTGAGCCGAAGGCAGTCACTTAACCAACTGAGCCACCCAGGCACCCTTCCTTCAAAATTTTAAAGTCCATTATTTTTCAGTTTTCCGTAACTACAGAAAAGTTCAGTGCTGTTATGATTTATAAAAGGTATGTTATCTGTTTCATCTTCTCATCTCTTCTCTTCATATCATCTCTTTAGAGTGGTGTTATGATTGTATGATTTGAGGTGAGTAGGAGTAAAGATTTTTTCACTTATTGGCTGAACACACCATACATCCTTTCAAACTAGAGGCCCCTCCCCCCCCCACTTGTGTGCTGTCTCTCTAAAAATAAAATAAAAATAAAAAGAGTAAGTTAAGGGAAATGTGTGACATGAGAGTAAGTTAAGGGAAATGTGTGACATCAAATGTAATAACATTTGCATTATAGGGATCCCAAAGAGAAAAGAAAGAGGCAGACAATTTATCTGAAGAAATAATAGCCGAAAACTTCCCAAATCTGGGGAAGGAAATACATATCCAGGTCCAGGAAGCACAGAGAGCCCCTAACATGATGAACCCAAGGATGTCCATACCAAGACACATAATAACTGAAATGGCAAAAAGTAATCATAAAGAGAGAATTTTAAAAGCAGGAAAACAAAATGGTTACATGGAAGGAAAACCCCATAAGGCTATCAGATTATTTTTTAGCAGAAACTTTGTAGGCTAGAAGAGAGTAGCATGATATATTCCAAGTAGCATGATGTATTCAAAAGAAGTGCTGAAAGAAAAAATACAACCAAGACAATGCTACCTGACAAGATTATCATTCAGGATTGAAGGAGAGATAAAGAGTTTCCCAGACAAACAAACTTAAAGGAGTTCATCACCACTAAAACAGCCTTACAAAGAAATGTTAAAAGGAATTTTTCAAGTGGAGAAAAAGGCCCTAACTAGGAGAAAATTATGAAAGAAATTTCACAACTAAAAGCAAACACATAGTAAAGACAGCATCTTAACCACTTATAAAGCCAGTATGGAGGTTAAAAAACAAAATTAGTAATATCAATTATATCTACAAAAAGTCAAGGGATACACATTTTTTAAAAAAATATAAAATATAACATCATATACATAAAACAAAGAAGGGGAAGTAAAAATTTAGTGTTTTTAGAATGTATTTGAACTTAACCATCAATTTAATATACACTGCAATACACATAGGGTGTTTATATGAACCTAATGGTAAATGTAAATCAAAAATCTATAATAAATACACAAAAAATAAAGACAAAGGAACCCAAGCATAACACTAAAGAAAGCAATCAAATCAGAGAGAGCAAGAAAAAAGGAACAGAGAACTACAAAAACAACCAGAAAACAATTAATAGCAGTAAATACATACCTAACCTATCAATAATTTCTTTATAAGCAAATGGACTAAATGCTCCAATCTAAAGAAATAGGCTGAATGAATGGATGAAAAAAAAAAAAAAGACCCATCTATATGCTGCCTAGAAGAGACTCACTTCAGACCCAATGACACATACAGACTGCAAGAGAAGGGATGGAAAATATATTCCATGCAAATGGAGCAAAAAATGGGAGAGAGGAGCAAAATTTATATCCGACAAAATAGACTTTATTTATTTATATACTGCGAGCACAGGGTAGGGCAGAAGGAGAGAGAGAATCTTAAGTAGGCTCCATGCTTAGCATGGAGCCCAACACGAGGCTTGATCTCATGATCCTGAGATCATGACCTGAGTTGAAATCAAGAGTCAGATGCTTAACCGAGCCACCCAGGTGCTCCAGACAAAATGGACTTTAAAACAAAGACTGTAACAAGAGACAAAGAGTGTACTACATAATGAAAAAGGGATCAATTACAAAAAGAGGCTATAACTATTATAAATATCTATGCACCCAACATAACAGCATATAAATACATAAGGAAATACTAAAAGACATAAAGAGAAAAACTGACAATAATACAACAGTAGTAGGGAACTTTAATACCCCATTTACATCAATGGATAGATCATCCAGACAGAAAATCAACAAGGAAACAGTGGCTTTGAACAACACATTAGACCAGATGAAGTTAAGGATATATACAGAACATTCTATCAAAAACAGCAAGATACACATTCTTTTCCAGTGCACATGAACTTTCTCCAGGAGTATCACATGTTAGTCCACAAAAAATAAAAAAGTCTCAATAAATGTAAGATTGAAATCACATCAATAATATGTTTTAATCACAATATGAAACTAGAAATCAATTACAAGGAAAATACTGGAAAAAAACCCACAAACATGTGACAGCTACACAACATGCTATTAAACAACGAATGGGTCCACCAAAAAGTCAATGAGGAAATTAAAAAATACGAGGCAAATAAAAATTAAATACAATGATCCAAAATCTTAGGCACACAGCAAAAGCAGTTCTAACAGGGAAGTTTATAGCAATACAGACCTACATCAAGAAACAAGAAAATCTCAAATAAGCAATCTAACTTTGCACCTAATGGAACTAGAAAAAGAAGAAGAAACAAAGCCCAAAGTTAGTAGAAGGAAGAAAATAATAAAGATTAGAGAAGAAATAAAGAAAAAAGAGACTGATAAAAAAAAAAAATCCATGAAACCAAGAGCTGTTTACTTGAAAAGAGAAACAAAAGTGATAAACCTTTAGCTGGAGTCATCAACAAAAAAAGAGATGACTCAAAATCAGAAATGAAGGAGGAGAAATAATAACTGACACCACAGTAATACAAAGAATTATAAGAGACTTCAGTGAAAAAATATATGGTAGCAAATTAGATAACCTAGAAGAAATGGATAAATTCCTGGAAACATACAATCCTCCAAACCTGAATCAGGAAAAAAGAGAAAATCTAAATAGGCCAATTACTAGTATCAAAATGGAATCAGTAGTCAAAAAACTTCCAACAAACAGAAGGGCAGGACAAGATGGACTTACAGGTGAATGCTACCAAACATTTAAAAAACAGTTAATGCCTCTTCTCAAACTATTCAAAAAAAAAAAAAAAAAAAAGGAGAGGAAGGAAAACTTTCAAATTCATTTGGTGAGGCCAGTATTACCCTGATACCAAACCAAAGACACTACAAAACAAAACAACAAAACTACAGGCCAATGCTCCTGATGAACATTGGTGCAAAAATTCTCAACAAAATATTAGCAAATCAAATTCAACAATACATTTAAAAAATTATCCACCATGGGGGTGCCTGGGGGCCTCAGTTAAGCATCCAACTCTTGGTTTCAGCTCAGGTCATGATCTCACAGTCCTGGCTCCATGCTCAATGGGGAGTCTGCTTCAGATTCTCTCTCCCTGTCCTTTTATCCCTCCCCTCCTCACTCACTCACTCCCTCACTCACTCACTCTCTCTCAAATAAATAAAATCTTTTTTATAAGAGACATAGTTTTTGCGAAAGAAAAAGTGTGTATATGTGTACATGTGGTGGAGAGGGGCAGAGGGAGAGAGAGAGAATCTTTCAAGCAGACTCCACACTGAGCATGGAGCCTGACATGAGGCTCAATCCCAAGACCCTGAGATCACAACCTGAGCTGAAACTGAGTCTGCCACCCAGGCGCCCCAATAAACAAAATCTTTAAAAAAATTATCCATCATGATCAAGTTGGATTTATTCCAGGCATGCAAGTGTGGTTAAATATTTGCAAATCAATCAATGTGATACATCACCTTAACAAGAGGAAAGATAAAAACCACGTGATCATCTCAACAGATGCAGAAAAGGCATTTGACAAAATACAACATCCATTTATAATACAAAATCTCAACAAAGTAGGTTTAGAGGAAACATAACATCATAAAGGACATATGACCAACCCACAGCTAACATCATGCTCAATGGTGAAAATATGAAGAGTTTCCTCTAAGATCAGGAACAACACAAGGATGTCTGCTATCACCACTTTTATTCAACACACTACTGAAAGTCCTAGCCATGGCATCAGACAAGAAAAAGAAAAGGCATTCAAAATGGAAAGCAAAACTGTATTTCCAGATGACATAAAAAATTCCAGATGACATAAAAAATTTTATATTATATATAAAAACCCTAAAAACTCCACCAAAAAACTATTAAAACTAATAAATAAATTCAGTATAGTTACAGGTACAAAATAAATTACAGAAATCCATTGCATTTCTATACACTAGTAACTAAGTAGCAAAAAGAGAAATTAAGAAAATAATCCATTTATAATTATACACACACAAATAAAACTGAGCAATAAATTTAACCAAGGAGATGAAAGATTTATACTCTGAAAATACAAGACATTGATGAAAGAAATTGAAGATGACACAAATGGAAAAATATACCATGGTCACAGACTAGAACAATTAATATCACTAAAATATCCGTATTAACCCAAAGCAATCTACAGATTCAATGGAATTTCTTTTCAAATACCAATAACATTTTTCACAGAACTAAAATAAATAATCCTAGGGCGCCTGGGTGGCTCAGTTGGTTAAGCGACTGCCTTCGGCTCAGGTCATGATCCTGGAGTCCCGGGATCGAGTCCCGCATCGGGCTCCCTGCTCAGCAGGGAGTCTGCTTCTCCCTCTGACCCTCCTCCCTCTCATGCTCTCTGTCTCTCATTCTCTCTCTCTCAAATAAATAAAATCTTTTAAAAAAAAATAAATAAATAATCCTAAAATTTGTATGGAACCACAAAAGGCCTTGAATAGCCAAAGAAATCTTGAGAAAGAAGAACAAAGCTGAAGATATCACAATCCCAAATTTCAAGATATACTACAAAGCTGTTGAAATCAAAACTGTACGGTTGGCATAAAAATAGATCAATAGAACAGAATAGAGAGTTCAGAAATAAACCCACAATTATATAGTCAATTAACCTATGACAAAGAAGGCAAGAATATACAGTGCAGAAAAGATCCTTTTAGTAAATGGTGTGGGTAAACTGGACAGCTACATGGAAAAGAATAAAAGTGAGCCACGTTCTTACACCATACATAAAAATAAACTCAAAATGAATTAAAGACCTAAATCTAAGGCCTGAAAACATAAAAGCATAAAACAAAACATAGGCGGTAATGTCTTGGATATCAGCCTTGGCAACATAATTTATGGATATGTCTCCTCAGGTAAGGGAAACAAAAGCAAAAATAAACTATTTGGACTACACCAAAATAAAAAGCTTTTGCACAGGAAAGGAAATCATCAATAAAACAAAAAGGCAAACTACCAGGGAGAAGATATTTACAAATAATATATCCAATAATGGGTTAACATCCAAAATATATAAAGAACTTACACAACTCAACACCAAAAAAAAAAAAAAAAAAAAAAATCCAATTAAAACATGAACAGAGCACCTGAATAGACATTTTTCCAAAGAAGACATACAGATGGCCAGTAGACAGATGAAAACATGCTCAATATCACTAATTACCAGGGAAATGCAAATCAAAGCCACAATGAGATAGCACCTGACACAACTGAGAATGGCTAGCATCCAAACGACAAGAAATAAAAAATGTTGGAGAGGATGTAGAGAAAAGAGAACTCTCAAGCACTGTTGGTGGGAATGTAAACTGGTGCAACTACTATAGAAAACAGTACGGAGATTCCTCAAAAAATTAAAAATACAAACACCACATGATCTACTAACTCCACTATGGGGTATTTAGCCAAAGGAAATGAAAACACTAATTTACAAAGATATATTTTCACACCTATGTTTATTGCAGCATTATTTGCAACAGCCAAGATATGGAAGCAACCCAAGTGTCCATCAACAGATAAATGGATAAATAAGATGTGTATGTATACAGTGGAATGTTACTCAGCCATAAAAAAAACAATGAAATCTTGCCATTTGTGAAAACATGGATGGACCTAGAAGATATTATGCTAAGTGAAATAAGTCAGACAAAGACAAATACCATACAATTTCACTTATATGTGGAATCTAAAAAACAAATGAATGAAAAAATGAAATATTTTTTATTTGTTTTTAGTTTCACATTTTAATTTGAATTCCAGTTAGTTACATACAGTGTAATATTAGTTTCAGGTGTAGAATTTAGTGATTCATCACTTATAAACAACACCCAGTGCTCATCACAAGTGTCCTCCTTAATGAAACAAATTTTTAAACACAGAGAACAAACTACTGGTTGCCAGAGAGAGGTGATGGGGGATCGGTGAAATATATAAAGCGGATTAAGAGGTACAAATTTATGCTTATATAATAACTCATGAGGATGAAAAGTACAGCACAGAAAATAAAGTCAATAATTTCATAGTAACATGATGAGAGATGGTAATTAAACTTACCGTGTTGAACATTTCATAATCGCAAAAGCACTATGTTGTACAACTGAAACTAATATTATGTGTCAACTATACTTCAACAGAAAAAGATATTTAGTAGGCAAAATAAAATGAACTTGTTTAATGGAGAGTCAATAAGTTGGATCAATCAAGAATATAGTCCTAACTCTCACATATATGGTCAAATGATCTTTCACAAGGGTGCCAAGACTATTTAATGGGGAAAGGAAAGTCTTTTCAACAAATGGTGTTGAAAAAAAACAGATATCCATATGCAAAAAGAATGAAGTTTGATCCTTACCTTACTTACACCATAGGAAAAAAATAACTCAAAATGCATCATAGTCCTAAACATAAGACCTAAAATAATTAAACTCTTAGAAGAAAACAGAGAAAGCCTTATAACATTGAACCTTGATGATGATTTCTTGGATATGACACCAAAAACATAGGCAACAAAAGCAAAAATAGGTAAATTTTGAATACATCAAATTTCAAAACCTCTGTGCATCAGACACAATCAACAGGATGAAAAGGCAACTTATGGAATGGGAGAAAATAATTACAAATCAAACATCTGATAAGAAGCCAATATCCAGAATAAAGAATTCCTATAAGTCAACAATAACAAAAATCCAAATAATCTGATTTTAAAATGGGTAAAGGACTTAAAAAGGCATTTCTCCAAAGAAGATATACAGATGTCAATAAGCATAAAAAAGATGCTTGATATCATTAATCATTAGAGAAATGTAAATCAAAACCACAATGAGATATCATTTCACACCCATTAGGATGGATGTTATTTTAAAAAAACAAACAGAGGTGTGCCTGGGTAGCTCAGTCAGTTAAGCATCCAACTCTTGGTTTCAGCTCAGGTCATGATCTCATGGGTCATGAGATCGAGACCCACATTGGGCTCCATGCTCAGTGCAGAGTCTGCTTGAGGTTATTTCTCTCTCTCTGCCCCTGCCCCCCACTCACGTGCTCTAAATAATCTTTAAAAAAAAATAACAAATGTTCACAAGGATGTGGAGAAATTAGAACCCTCGTGTACTATTGGTGAAAATGTATAATGGTGTAGCCATTAAAGAAAACAGTATGGCAGTTCCTCAAAAAAATAAAAATAGAACTACCATATGACCTAGCAATACCTCTTCTCGATATAAATCCAAAAGATAGCAAGGTCTCAAAAATATATTTGCATGCCCACAGTCATAATAGCATTATTCACAATAGCCAAGAGGTGAAAGCAATTCAAATGTCAATTGACAGATGAATGGATAAACAAAATGTGACATATACATGCAGTGGGATGTTATTCAGTCTTAAAAAGGAAGGAAATTCTGATACATGCTATAACATGTTTGAAACTTCATGACATTATGCTAAGTAAAATAAGCTCATCATAAAAAGGCAAAAGTGCCTTATGATTTCATTTTATATGAGGTATCTAGAATAGTCAAACATCTAAACAGAAAGTGGAATGGTGGTTGCCAGAGGAAAAGGGGAATGAAGAGTTATTATTTAATGCATATAGAGTTTCCATTTTGAAAGATGAGAAAGTTCTGGAAATTGGTGCACAACAATGTGAATATACTTAGCAATACTGTACACTTAAAAATGGTTTAACTGGTAAATTTTATGTTATATGTATTTTACCACAATTTTTAAAAAGAACATACCTGTATTTCTCCTAATATAGACAAATATAATCTAAAATACATCTGTTAGAAATTTTTGATGATTTATAACAAACACCTTTTTTGCATGGATAATCTTACAAAGTCCCATGGAATTTCATACTATGTATAACCTGACAAGTCCCAAATCTACACATATAATGTGGACAATTTCCTCTGAACTCTTCCAGACTGACATATCCAACTGCCAATCAACATCTCAATTTGAATGGCATAACATACATCTCAAGCTTAAGCCCTAAGTGTCGAAAACCAAATTCTTGATTTTCCTCCATAAATCTGTTCTATCCTGTTTTCCTCATCTCAACAAACAGCAATGCATTTCTTGCCAGTTATCCAGGCCTGAAAACTATGAAGTCTCCCACATATGCTTGACATTAATTCCCCCATCAAATCCTATTTTCTTCACCTTCAAACAATATCTAGAATTTTATGACCTTTCACCACCTTCATTGTAAATGTGTGTACCCCATCATCATCCCTCACCTACACTCTTGCAATGGCATTCAATTTTTGTCTGCCTGTTTCCAATCTTGGGCACTATAGTCCATTTTTCAACTACATCCAGAAAAATCCATTTAAAATATAAATTGGGTCACATTCTTACATGTCACACCTTTGCTCAAAACCCTCCAGTGATTTTTCATCTACTCAGAGTATGAGCAAAAGATCTCATCCTGACTCACAAGGCCCTACATGTTCTTGCCTCTCATTACCTCTCTGGCTTCATATACTACCATCTTTGCCCCTTATTTATTACCTTCCAGTCTCACTACTTTCTTGGCTTTAACTCAACAGGATATAGGGTTTGGGGCCTGAAATCCCTGCATAAGCCTAAATCTCCAAAGGGGTAGACTGGAAAAAATATACCCACTGATAATGAAAGATAACAAAGAAGCTTCTCAGTTGTGTCCTAATCTCTTGTAAAGAAGGCAAAATCTCACCTGTGTCCTGCCTTAATAAAGAAATTCTGATCTATACTATCTGTTCAATTCAGGAAACCCCAACCCAATAACAAAGAAGTAAACAAGCACGCTGGGAATAATTCCTTAAGGTAACTTAACAGAAACAAATGCAAACTCTTCCTGAATTCATACACTCAAAACAAACCACACAGGATTATCATAGATAAATTCAACCAATCATAAAATCACAATCCAGAATTACACAAGACAACCATCCTACATAAGAATAGGAAGATATCTTGCAATTAGAACTCCAATAACTTCATGTGAGAGTTATCACTAAAGAATATAATTATTTAAAGTTATTAAAAGCAGGGGAGGGGCTTCGGTAGTGCTGGAGGAGGATCTTGAGCTCACCCTGTCCCACCTTCTCAACTATCATCTACAACCAAGTCAATAAACCAGAGGGTGATCTGAACACTGGCAGAACAAACTCCACAACTAAATGCAGAGAAGAAACTGAATCTGAAAGTTTAGGAAGGTCAGAAAGGTAGAAGGAGACTGCCCACAAGAGGGAGGGAGCTGTGCACTCAGACAGGGCAGAGACACGGCCCTTGCACCAGGAGCTCACATGGGGAAGACTAATCCCCATAATGTTTGGCTTTAAAAATCAGACAGGCTGAATTCTGTGGGTTTGTAAAAACAGTGGGACTTGGAGCCCAGAGCTTTAAAAGTCAGCTGACTCAGCACTAGGTGAGCCAGGAGGGTGAGTGATAACTGGGTCTCTGCCCTTAAAGGGACAGCAGCCTGCACGAAGAGGCAACATAAAAACAGTTCACACAATGCCAGGGGGAAATGGGAAACAGATCTGTTCATACTGATTTTGGAGTATGCTGGGGAACTGTCTGAAAATGAGGGAGCTGGGAGGTGACATTTTCCAAACCACCCCACCAGCATAAACACAGAGACACTGTGGGAGGAAGGACTGCACAGACACTTGCTCCCTAATCCACTAGCAATGCACCATGCCCACAAGTTCTCCTGACCACTTGCCTACTTCAAGCCTGCTAGCCTCAGCCCTAAGCTCAGGGCAAATTTTGTTAAAGCCACCTGTGTGCCCTGCTCACCAGCTGGGTGCACAGCTGTCACTGTGCATGATGCACATCCACTGCATCTCACCCAGCCATGTGCCCCCAGGCATGTTTGATGGAATGAACAGCAGGATGAAAGAAGCAGAGGAACAAATTAGTGACCTAGAAGACAGAGTAATGGAAAGTAATCAAGGTGAACAAAACAGAGAGAAAAGAATTATGCAAAATGAAAATAAACTTAGGGAACTCTCTATCAAACAGAATAATATTCATATTGTGGGAGTCCCAGAAGAAGAAGAAGAGAGAAAAGGGGGCAGAAAATCTATTTGAGGAAATAATAGCTGAAAACTTCCCTAATTTGGGGAAGGAAACAGATATCCACTACCTAACTTGCTTACACCACGCCCCACCCCCACCAACTGGTCCTGCCTCAGTCCCTCTGCTGTGGGTCCCCTCCCCTAGAAGACCAGTGCAAACTTTGCCAACATGGAGTCTCTTGACCTCCTGTGGAGGACACATGCATCTTGTTAAAACTGTACCCCCACCTATGGTCATTTTGTAGAGCAGTCCTGGCTGGTCCTGGTCTCTGCACATCCCCTGGGGAAGAGGACCAGCAAGCAGAGCTTACAGAACTGCTCCCATACACACATGCTTTCTGGAGAGGCCCCAGCCAGCATGGCCTCAGCAGCTGTGTCCCCTGTGGAAGATCACCAGTGCAACCTTGTTAAAAGTGCACACATCACCCACTACTTTTTTTTTTTTTAGATTTTATTTTTATTTATTTGACAGAGAGAGACACAGCGAGAGAGGGAACACAAGCAGGGGGAGTGGGAGAGGGAGAAGCAGGCTTCCCGCTGAGCAGGGAGCCCGATGCGGGGCTCGATCCCAGGACCCTGGGACCATGACCTGAGCCGAAGGCAGATGCTTAATGACTGAGCCACCCAGGTGCCCCCATCACCCACTACTTTCAAGAGCAAGAGACGTGGCTGACTTTGCTAACACAAAGACACACAGAGGTAGGCAAAATGAGGACACAGAGAAATATGTCACAAATGGAAGAGCAGAACAAAAAATCACAGCAAGATATTTAAGTGAAATGGAGCTCATATGCCTGATAGAGAAATTAAAGTAATGATCATAAAGATACTCACTGGACTTGAGAAGAGTGGATAACATCAGTGAGACCCTTAACACAAAGGTTTAAAAAAAAGAAGAGATGAAGAACACAATAATTGGAATTAAAAATGCAGTTGATGGAATAGCAGACTAGAGGAAGCAGAGGAATAAATTAACGACCTAGAAGGCAGAGTAATGGAATCAATCTGAGCAAACAAGAAAAAATATACAAAATGAGAATAGACTTAGGAAATACAGTGACTCCATGAAGCATAATAACATTTGCAAGAGAGAAAAGGGAGCAGAAAATTTATTTAAAGAAATAATAGCTGAAAACTTCCCAGGTCTGGAGAGGGAAACATATCCAGATCCAGAAGGCACAGAGAACCCCCCCAAAAAATAAACCCAATGAAGTCCACACCAAGACACATAGTAATTAAAATGAAAAAGAGTAGTCATAAAGAAAAATTTTTAAAAGCAGCAAAAAAGGGGGGGGGGGGAAGTGACCTACAAGAGAAACTCCATAAAGCTATCAGAAGATTTTTCAACAGAAACTTTGCAGGCCAGAAGAGAATGGCATAATATATTCAAAGTGTTGAAAGGCAAAATTCTGCCACCAAGAATACTCTATCCAGAAAGGCTATCATTCAAAATAGAAAAAGAGATAAAGAGTCTCTCAGACAAAACTAAAGAAGTTCATGACCAACAAAACACCCCTACAAGAAATATTAAAGGAGGCACTTTGAGTGAAAAGGAAAAAGTGTGAGAATCTGAAAAGTAAAAAACACAAAAGCAATAAAAGTAAGTGTATCTGTAAAACTCAGTCAAGGGATTCACAAAATAAAAGGATGTAAAATATGACACCATATACCTAAAACATGGGGGGGAAATGAGTAAAGAATGGGTTCAAGTTTAAGAGACCATCAACTTCATTTAGATGGCTATATGCATTAGATGTTATACACAAACCTACTGGTGACCACAAATCAAAGACCAGTAATAGATATGGAAAAATAAAGAGAAAGAAATCCAAGTTTATCACTAAAGACAACAATGAAAGAAAGCAAGAGAAGACAGCATCATAGAAAAACTACAAAAATAACCACAAAACAAGTAACAAAATGGCAATCAATACATATCTGTCAATAATTACTCTGAATGTAAGTGGACTAAATGCTCCAGCCAAAAGAAATAAGGTGACAGAGTGGATGAAAAAACAAGACCCATCTATAGGCTGCCTATAAGAAACTTATTTCAAACTTAAAGACACTTGCAGATTGGAAGTGAGGGGATGGAGAAACATTTATCATGCAAATGAATATCAAAAGAAAGCTGGGATAGCAATACTCAGAGCAGACAAAATAGACTTTGAAACAAAGACTGTAATAAGAGACAAAGAAAGAGACTATATAATAACAAGGGGGACTATCCAACAAGAAGACATAACAATTATAAATATTTATGCATCCAACATGGGAGCACCTAAATACATAGAACAGTTAATAACAAGCATAAAGGAAATAACTGAAAGTAATACAGTAATAGTAGGGAACCTTAACACCCATTTACACCAATGCACAGATAATCCAAACAGAAAATCAATAAGGAACTAGTGGCTTTGAACGACACACTGGAACAGGTGGATTTAACAGGTATATTCAGAACATTCCATCCTAAAACAGCAGAATACACTTTCTTTTCAAGTGCACATGGAACGTTCTCCAGAATAGATCACATATTAGGCCACAAAACAAGTCTCAACAAATTCAAAAAGAATGAAATCATACCATGCATCTTTTCTGAGCGCAAGGCTATGAAACTAGAAATCAACCACAAGAAATAATCTGCAAAAACCATAAATACATGGAGGTTAAACAACATGCTACGAAACAATGAATGGGTCAACCAAGAAATGAAAGAAGGAATAAAATATTACATGGAAATAAATAAAAATGCAAACACAGTGGTACAAGCTTTGGGATGCAGCAAAAGTGGTTGAAAGTGGGAAGTTTATAGCAATAATGGCCAACCTCAAGCAGCAAGAAAAATCTCAAATAAACCTACCTATACACCTAAAGGAGCTAGAAAAAGAAGATCAAACAAAACCCAAAACTAGTAGAAGGAAAGAAATAATAAAGATTAAAGGAAACAGTCAACAAAACTAAAAGGCAACCTACAGAATGGGAGAAGATTTTTGCAAATAACATAACAGATAAAGGGCTGGTATCCAAGATCTATAAAGAACTTATCAAACTCAACATCCAAGAAACAAATAATCCAGTCAAGAAACGGGCAGAAGACATGAGCAGACATTTCTCCAAAGAAGACATACAAATGGCCAACAGACACATGAAAAAATGTTCTACATCACTCGGCATCAGGGAAATACAAATCAAGACCACAATGAGATACCACCTCACACCAGTCAGAATGGATATAATTAACAAGTCAGGAAACAACAAACATTGGTGAGGATGTGGAGAAATCCTCCACATTACACTGTTGGTGGGAATGCAAGCTGGTGCAGCCACTCTGGAAAACAGTATGGAGGTTCTTCAAGAAGTTAAAAATAGAGCTACCCTATGATCCAGCAATTACACTACTGGGTATTTACCCCAAAGATACAAAGGTTGTGATCCAAAAGGGCACCTGCACCCCAATGTTTATAGCAGTAATGTCCACAAAAGCCAAACTGTGGAGGGAGCCCAGATGTCTATCGACAGATGAATGGATAAAGATGTGGTAAATATATATAATGGAATATTACTCAGCCATCAGAAAGGATGAAATCTTACCATTTAAATCAACATGGAGGGGAACTGGAGGGTATTATGCTAAGCGAAATAAGTCAAAGACAGAGAAAGACAATTATCATATGGTTTCACTCATATGTGTATATGAGTGTGTATATATGTATATGTGTGTGTGTGTGTGTGTGTATATATATATATGAAATAGTGCAGAGGATCATAGGGGAAGGGAGGGAAAACTGAATGGGAAGAAATCAAAGAGGGAGACAACCCATGAGAGACTCTTAACTATAGGAAATAAACAGGGTTGCTGGAGGGGTGGTGGGTGGGTGGATGGGGTAACTGGGTGATCGGCATTAAGGAGGGCACGTGATATGATGAGCACTGGGTGTTATATGCAACTGATGAATTACTGAACTCTACATCTGAAACTAATGATGTACTATATGTTGGCTAAATGAATTTAAATTTTAAAAAAGATTAAAGCAAAAATAAATTATATAGAAATTTTAAAAATAGAACAGATCAATGAAACGAGAAATTCATTCTTTAAAATATCAATATTGGTTAGCCCGGTGATGGGTATTAAGGAGGGCACGTACTGCATGGAGCACTGGGTGTTATACGAAAACAATGGATCATGGATCACCACATCAAAAACTAATGATGTATTGTATGGTGACTAACATAACATAATAAAATTTTTTAAAAAAAAGAAAAAAAATCAATAAAATTGACAAACCTCTAGCCAGACTCATCAAAAGAGAGAGAAGACTCAAATAAATAAAATCACAAATGAAAGAGGAAAAATACCACCACAGAAATACAATTTTAAGAGAATATTATGAAAAATTATATGCCAACAAATTGGACAACATAGAATGGACAAATTTCTAGAAACACATAACCTACTAAAACTGAATAGAAAATTTGAACAGAATGATTACCAGCAATGAAATTGAATCAGTAATCAAACAACTTCCAACAAACAAAAGTCCAGGACCAGATGGCCTCACAGGCAAATTCTACCAAACATTTAAAGAGGAGTTAATACTGTTCTTCTCAAACTACTCCAAAAAACAGAAAAGGAAGGAAAACTTCCAAATTCTTTCTATGAGGCCAGCATTACCCTGACACCAAAACCAGATAAAGACACCACTAAAAAAGAGAACTACAGACCAATATCTCTAATGTGTATGGATACAAAAATCCTCAACAAAGTACTAGCAAACTAAATCCAACAATACATTAAAAAATCATGCACTACAATCAAGTGGGATTTATTCCTGGGATGCAAGTGTGGTTCAATATTCACAAATGAATCAACATGATACATCATATCAATAAAAGAAAGGATAAGAACCACACATTGCAAGGGATACAGAAAAAGCATTTGACGAAATATAACATTCATTCATGATAAAAACCCTCAACAAAGTAGGTTTTGAGGAAACATACCTCAACATAATAAAGACCTTATTTGAAAAACCCACAGCAAACATCATACTCAATAGGAAAAAAATTAAAGCTTTTCCCCTAAGGTCAAGAACAAGACAGGGTTGTCTCTTCTCACCATGTTTATTCAATATAGTACTGAAAGTCCTAGCCACAGCAATCAGGCAACAAAAAGAAATAAAAGGTATCCAAATTGGTAAGGAAGAAGTAAAACTTTCACTAATTGCAGATGACATGGTACTTTTTATAGAAAACCCAAAAGACTCTACCAAAATACTACTAGAACTGATAAATGAATTCAGTAAAGTCACAGGGTACAAAATTGATGTACAGAAATATGTTGTATTTCTGTACCAATAATGAAGCAGAAAGAGAAATTAAGGAAACAATCTCATTTACAAGTGCACCAAAAATAATAAAATACCTAGAAATAGACTTAACCAAAGAACTGCACTCTGAAAATTCTAAACACTGATGTAAGAAATTGAAGATGACCAAAGAAATGGAAAGACGTCCCATGCTCACGTAACATTCTATATAAACTATATTCAAATTTTAAAAAATTTCAACTTCTGATACAAACAATATGGATTAATCTAAAAATCATTATGCTGAGGGGAAAAAAGTTAGACAAAAAAGAACACATGCTGCCTGATTTCATTTGTATGAAGTTCAAGAATCAACAAAATGACTCTGTTGATAGAAAACATAATTGTGATTGCTTGCGGGGTGGGGAGGGAGGATGACTGGAAGGGAGCATGAGGAAACTCAAAGGATGGAAAAGTTCTGTACCTGGCTTGGTATGTTGCTTACACAGATTTGTTTTTAAATATATATATATTTAGGGGCGCCTGGGTGGCTCAGTTGGTTAAGCGACTGCCTTCGGCTCAGGTCATGATCCTGGAGTCCCTGGATCGAGTCCCGCATCGGGCTCCCTGCTCGGCGGGGAGCCTGCTTCTCCCTCTGACCCTCCCCCCTCTCATGCTCTCTGTCTCTCTCAAATAAATAAATCTTTAAAAAATAAAATAAAATAAATAAATATATATATATATTTATATATATAAATATAAATATATATATATATTTCAGAGAGAGCAAGCCAGTGAGGAGGGGAGGGGCAGTGGAGGGAGAGAGAGTCTAAAGCAGACTCCTCACTGAGCATGGAGCTCAATGCGGGGCTGGATCTCACAACCCTGAGATCACGAGGTGAGCAGAAAACCAAGAGTCGGATCATTCAGGCATCCCTGCTTACACAGATTTGTCAAAACTCATTAAATTGTACAATTAAGTTGCATCTTATTGTTTGTAAAGTATATTCCATTTTTACAAAAGCTAAAAACAATGCAATTAAACCTATAAAAACAACAAAATCTATAAATCAAAACTGATATGATGAGGGCAACTATATTCAGAAGTCTCACAGCCTTCAATATATTTTTTAAAAAATGAAAATAAATTTGAAAAAATGTCAAAAAGAAAAGAAGCCTATGGGTTGAAGAGAAATAAATTAATATAAAAGTAGATATTATTCAAAGATAAACAAATATAAAAATAAATCTTAGAGCTAATTTCTTTGAAAATATCAATAAATGGTAAACTATCTAGCAGATTTAAATAGAAAACACATTCAAATCATTAAAAGTGAGGATTAGACTTTATCCACAGATATAGAAGTACTTTATAATGGCGTAAGAAATTTAAATGCACCACTCTAAGCTACAAATTCTGAAAATACAGATGAAATGCACAATTTTCTAAGAACACATAAACTTCCGGAAACAACTTGAGAAAGTAGTCCATCTGGATACCAATAACTATGGAAGAAATAAAAATTTTTTGCCTAGGGAATAACTCCAAATGCTGTACCATATCTAAACAATTTAACTAGTGAATTCTAGCAGAGCTTCAGGGACAGATAACTCACATGTAATTTAAACTGTTCTGGAGCATAGAGAAAGATGGCATGCTTCCCAGTTCAATTTCCCAAACCAGCAATACTCTAATTCCAAAGTCCAACAAGTAGAGCACAAAAAAAAAAAAAAGGAAATCACAGACTAATCTCCCTATTAATATAAATAACATACTAATCCAGTAGCATGTTAAATATGCCAATTAATCACTTCAATACCTCAGAATATTGAAAAGTAATTATTTTAATAAGTGCAAAGATAAAAATAACTAAAATAAATGCAATATTAAATACAAAAGTTTCCTGACAATAGAATCAAACCTCTTTAACCCATTAGAGAATATTTCTTACATATAGATATTAATAATGAAATATTAAGTCCCATTCACATTAAATTCAAGAACAAGAGCAGCGTGCTTATTGTCTTGCACTTTTCTGGAAATTCTAATCAATTCAATAAAGGATAGCAGAATTTGTTCAAGTGATAACTTTTAGAAGCCTGGGGACAAATTTCAGAGGATGCTTCTCTAAATAGAAAACCCAAGTAAATTAAATGAAAACCACTATTAAAGTAACTACATTAGAAATATACAAAATGAACCATTTTTTCTATATACCACAAGAGATCAGTTAAGAAATTTAACAGGGAAAAAAGCACCCCATTTTAAACAACCACCAGAAATCTAAAATGTCTACGAGACAATTTAATAAAGAAATCTGGAACAGCTTATATGAAAACTATCAAACTTTACTGAGGGTCAGAAAAGAAAACCTCTTTATTAGAATGTTTAGTATCATATACGTGTTAATGAAAATACCAACAAAATGCCTTAGAAGTTAACACAATAATTCCAATGTTCATTTGAAAGAATAAACATGTTATAAATGGCAGAAATTATTTTTAAAAGATGGGTTATAAGTTAACAATAAAAGATGTAGAGTATTTGTTTTGTCAAATGTTAAAATGTACTATAAAGATACAGAAATAAAAATAAGAGTGTTGCAACAAGAATAGATAGAAAAAGAACCAGTTACATATAATCATTTCCTCTATGATAAAAATGCCATCTGGAATCAAAAGAACCCTCTCTAGGAAAGAGAAGAGTTATTCCCACTTAACAGAGGAGGAAACTGAGGATCAGATAGTAATTTGCTCAAAGTCACCCAGTTAGCACCCAGCTGGAAAACATTATTAACAGTGATTATTTCTTGGAGATGGGATTACAGATGATCATTTTTCTACTTTGTGATGATCCCTTTTAAGGTTTTTTTTTTTTAATTTATTTATGAGAGAAAGTGAGAGAGCATGAGCAGGGGTGCAGGGCAGAGGGAGAGGGAAAAGCAGACTCCCTGCCGAGCAGGGAGACAGATGTGGGGCTTCATCCCAGGACCCTGGGTCCATGACCTGAGCTGAAGGCAGACACTTAACCAACTGAGCCAACCAGGTGCCCCCCTTTCTATAACAAATAGAAATAATAAGGATAGGGGCGCCTGGGTGGCTCAGTTGGTTAAGCGACTGCCTTCGGGTCAGGTCATGATCCTGGAGTCCTGGGATCGAGCCCCGCATCGGGCTCCCTGCTCAGCGGGGAGTCTGCTTCTCCCTCTGACTCTCCCCCTCTCATGCTATCACTCTCTCTCTCAATAAATAAAAATAAAAATCTTTATTAAAAAAAAGAAATAATAAGGATAATATTTTGAAATAGTAAACTGATATAAATTTCATTTCCCATATGTTGTGCTATTTTTGCCTAATCAACAGTATTCATTTTGGGGAGAAAAAGAAGAATTGCTCAGTTTTAATCTTCAAACCAGTATTCCAGCACACAGAAACAGAAGACTTGAAAGCTAGGTTTGGTTGTTTGGTTGGTTTGGTTTTTGAGGGGACAATACCCTCCAAAGGATATGTAATACCCTTCATATATCAAAGAGAGTCAAGTCTGGTCAACTTAATCAGAGTTTTACAAAATCTATAGAGTAGGCAAGAAAGAAGATAGGGGCCTCCCACCACCTAAAGAGGAAAAGAAGATAGCCCTTTACTCAATGGGAAAAGCAGCTGGGAGAGGAGAGGGAGAGAAGCCATTAAGGCAAGTCCTCAATTCTGCCCCCACAACTCCCACAGTCAAACTTTGGGGAAGGTGCAATAAAAATGCCTCAGATAGTTTGAGGTCATACCCATGGGGGGACTTGATTTCACTTTCCATTTGTAACTATGATAAAAGGATGGCTTTGTAGGTATATTGTGCCAATGTACAACAGAGTGGAAACAATGACATAAGTAAACACCACGAAGGGATAAGGGGAGGGGAGAGAGGAGCAATGATGCTGGGTCACATCAGGTCATCAGTGGGACATGACAGAGAACTTCCCCAGGAGCAACCATCATCCTGCATTTCCCTCGACTGGAAAACAGGCAAGGATGGCAGCGGACACTCAGAGATAAGGTGGCACGAATCACACATCAATCAGAGCAGTGGGGACCAGCAGAGAAAGCGGTTTCTTAGGATAGAAATTCTCCTGCTACCAAGAGATCATGTAACCATCTCTCTGAGCCCAGATAGCACCTAGACAAAGAGAAGAAAGGGAGGGTGAGCAAGGGAGATAGGGCAGGAAGAGGAATCCCCCAACACCGTCCATTTAACAACAACAACAACAAAGAAATGGGAAGTAATCTGAATGATACCATTTTCAACTGGAAGAGACATGGGGCACCTGGGTGGCTCAGTCGTTAAACGTCTGCCTTCGGCTCAGGTCATGATCCCAGGGCCCTGGGATCGAGCCCCGCATCGGGCTCCCTGCTCCGCGGGAAGCCTGCTTCTCCCTCTCCCACTCCCCCTGCTTGTGTTCCCTCTCTCGCTGTGTCTCTCTGTCAAATAAATAAATAAAATCTTTAAAAAAATAAAAAATAAAAAAATAAACTGGAAGAGACATTAACTGGTGATGGGAAAATTGACTTTTGTTCCCTCAACAGCAAGAACAATATTAATTCAGTCATAGAAAAATTAGAAAGCTACAGTGCTTTACATATCTGACTTTTAGTTTATTGATTTTGCCCCTGCTGTGTGTTTTTCCTAAGAATAACTATCATGTGTTTACTACTTGCGGTGTGCCAGGCACTGTGCTGAATGTTTTATACTCATATCATATTCCGTACAACAATCACAAGAGGCAGGTGGTAGCATAATCCTTGAAGCACAGAAGAGCAAATAGCAATTTGAAAGATTAAGTAAATTTTACCAAGATCAGGGAGCAAATAACTGAGAGAGAAAAGACCTGAATCCAATGCCCGAACCTCTCACTCGAACCCTATGGAATATTACCTACCTGCTGCTAGTATGCTCCCTCTTCAGATGTTTAAAGAAAGCGGTTAAATGACTAACCCAACCAGCAAGCAGCAGAGCTGGGGTGTGAGTCAAGTAGTCTGGCTCAAGATGTGCCAGTTTCTACTTCTTGAACAATGTTTAAGTACCTTAACAAATCTATTTATTAAAATTTTAAATCTTACTGCTCCCATAACTATGGAAAACATAGGGAATACGAAACTAGATTAGGATAGTGAGAAATGAAAAAATAAAAAGATAACAGAATCTAAAGTTCAGTAAAGTTTTATAAATAGAAAAATTGTGGGGCGCCTGGGTGGCTCAGTCAGTTAAGCCTCTGCCTTCAACTCAGGTCATGATCTCAGGGTCCTGGGATCCAGCTGCATGGGCTCCTGGCTCAACGGGGAGTCTGTTTCTCCCTCTGCCCCTCCCCCCTGCTCGTGCTCTGTCCCATATAAATAAAATCTTTAAAAAAAATAGAAACTTAGTGAAAGACAGACAAGTTGTAAAAAGTTGCAAAATTATTGGTAGCTGAATGGGAACAGTGAGAGAACACAATCATTGTAACCTAGCAAGGTGGGATTACAACTAATCCCCATGAATGGGTATGACTGAATGAACTGGTATGGAGTCCAAGAAATAATGCCGAGAAAACCTTGTGGATTTTACATGCTCAGATCTCATAAGAAAGTCATTACCTCTTACTGCAAAAAAAAAAAAAAAAAAAACAATAAATGACATACATGAAGAGTTGTGTGGGACAACCAAACTCTAGTGTACTCATATTCAAGAAACAATGGTAAAAGGCATGGGAATGACAGCTTGGACAGTGTGACAGTATTTGGTGTGCATTATGAGGGGAAGGTACTTGGACCAGACCTCAGTAGTTGTATATATATTAGCTAAGGCACCTTGCACCTGCTTTAATAACAGGGATGCATAACTAAAGGAGCATATTTTGTTATGTAGGAAGGGAGGAAGGGAGAAAGAAAATATGTAAATATTCAAAATACAGCTAAAACTAAAGGAGAACCCTCCAAAATTCAAGTCATCAAGATGTGTAGATTCCTTTGCTTGTAAAGAGATTTCTTGGGAATTATTTTCTGGAACACTTTTATGAGTACTTCTGTAACACCTGGACTTCACAGACAGCTCTAGTTGCTTAACTCAGTTTGTTAAATCACAATTTTGACAAGGCCAGTGTCTTGAGTGTCCCAGGTCAGTTAACTGCTTTGTTTCAGAGCTAGCGGGTGCACTCCTAACCTCAGTCAATGGTGAAGAGCCTTTATACTACTGCGTTTCATATTTGAATTTACACCAGGCTGTGGGCTACTTAAGAACAGGAAATATTTCATCACTGTATATCTGAACCTTGTATGGTTACAGTGGAGGCACTTGATAAATGGGTGAGGACAAAGCAGGTATACAACCACCACTTGGTAAGGAGCACAAATTGAGAGATTAATGCATTTTTCAGCTGAAACCCATGCACGAATATACTTAACTCAGTTCCTGTGCTACATTCCTCCACATGCCAAGGTTGGAGCAAAATATGGCTGATTCATCTGATACCTGCAAGTGTACGGGAAGGTCTAGAATGAGAGCAATGGTGCTGAATATTGCTTATGAGGGGTGTTTGATTTATCAGAGAATTAAAAACTGAAACAAAAATTGAGATAAGCCCTCTGCTCCCAGTGGTTAGTTACCCTTTGGAAGAGAGATAAATTTCAGAAATTTGCAAACAGACTGAATTTAAAGCCATCAATGACCCTTTGAAAGGAAAACTTATTTACCTCATGGAAGATTCTACACCTGTGTATTTAATACTTCCCAGAAGTTTTTAAAAGTACAGGTCTTCCTCGACTTATGATGGGGTTATGTCCTAATAAACCCATTGTAACTTGAAAATATCTTAAGTCAAAAATGCATTGAACACACCTAACCTACAGAATATCATAGCTTAGCCTACCTAGCTCAACTTAAGTATGCTCAGACACTTACACATCAGCCTACACTTGGGCAAAATCATCTAACACAAAGCCTATATTATAATAGTGTTGAATATCTCATGTAATTGATTGGATACTGTCCTGAAAGTGAAAAACAAAATGGTTATATGGATGTAGAATGGTTGTGTCAATTGTTTACCCTCATAATTGCGTGGATGACTGGGAGCCCTGGCACACTGGTATTACCCAGCATCCTAAGAGGATCATACCACACACTGCTAGCCTGGGAAGAGATCAAAATTAAAAATTCACAGTATGGTTTCTACCAAATGTGTATTGTTCCCATACCACTGTAAAGCCAAAAAACCAAAAGTTGAACCATCATTTTAAAATTCAACCTTAGAAATTGATCTCTTGATCTCAGGGTTGTGGGTTCGAGCCCCATGTCAGGTGTGGAGATTACTAAAAAATAAAATCTTTTTTAAAAAATTCAACCTTAGGTTTTTTAATTTCTTTAAACAATCTTTCTATGCTCTTGATCTTATTTGGATTTTATCTACCTTTTTGACTTGTGAGTTTTTTTTTTTTATTTCATTCCTGCTTTCACAAGAAATATTAAAAATATTCATCCTCTCAGCTACATGCGAAATAATGAGACTGGGCCACTTTCTTACACCATACACAAAAATAAACTCAAAATGAATTAAAGACCTAAATGTGAGACCTGAAACGATAAAACTCCTAGATGAAAACATAGGCAGTAATTTCTTTGGCATCAGCCTTAGCAACATTTTTCTATTTTTTTTTTAAAGATTTTATTTATTTATTCATGAGAGACAGATAGAGAGAGAGGCAGAGGGAGAAGCAGGCTCCCAAGGAGCAGGGAGCCCGATGCGGGACTCAATCCCAGGACCCTGGGACCATGACCTGAGCCGAAGGCAGACGCTTAACCATCTGAGCCACCCAGGCACCCAGCAACATTTTTCTAGATATGTCTCCTCAGGAGACGGAAACAAAAGCAAAAATGAACTATTGGGACTACACCAAAATAAAAAGCCTTTGCACAGCAAAGGAAACCATCAACAAAACAAAAAGCCAAACTACTGAATGGGAGAAGGTATTTGCAAATGATATATCCAAAAAGGGCTTAACATCCAAAATATATAAAGAGTGTATACTGCTCAATACCAAAAAAAATAATAATAATTTGATTTAAAATGGGCTGAGGACCTGAATAGACATTTTTCCAAAGAAGACATACAGATAGCCAACAGACACATGAAAAATGCTCAACATCACTCATCATCAGGCAAATGCAAATCAAAACCACAATGAGCTATCACCTCACACTTGTCAGAATGCCTAATATCAAAAAGAAAAGAAATTACAAGTATTGTCAAAAATGTAGAGAAAATGGAATTCTCATTCAGTGTTGGTGGGAATGTAAATTGGTGTAACCATTGAGGAACACAGTACAGAGGTTCCTCAAAAAATTAAAAATAGAAATATCATATGATCCAGGGGAGCCTGGGTGGCTAGTCGGTTAAGCACCTGTCGTCGGCTCAAATCATGATGTCCTGGAATTGAGCCCTGTGTCGGGCTCCCTGCTCAGTGGGGAGCCTGCTTCTGCCTCTCCCTCTGCCCCTCCCCCTGCTCATTCTCTCTCTCTCTCTCACTTTCACTCTTGCTCTCTCAAATAAATAAAATCTTAAAAAAGAATAAGAAGAAAAGAAATACCATATGATCCAGTAATTCTACTACTGGGTATTTACCCAAAGAAAATGAAAACACAAATTCAAAAAGATATGTGCACCCCTATGTTTATTGCAGCATTATTTACAATAGCCATGATAAGGAGGCAACCTAAGTGTCCATCGACAGATGAATGGATAAAGACATGGTATGTATACACATATACATACAAACATACAAATATTATTAAGCCATCTAAAAGAATGAGCTCTTGCCATTTGTGACAACATAGATGGAACTAGAGGATATTATTCTAAGTTAAATAAGTCATTGAGAAAAACCGATACCATGATTTCACTTATATATGGAATCTAAAAAGCAAAACAAACAAAAAACAGGCTCTTAAATACAGAGAACAAACTGGTGGTTGCCAGAGGGGAGGTGGGTGGAGGGATGAGCAAATAGATAAAGGGAATTAAGAGGTACAAATTTCCAATTATAAAATAAGTCAGGGAGATAAAACGTACAGCATAGTGATTCAACAATTCTATACATTACTCAGGGTGCTCACCATAATAGGTGTAGTCACCACGCAATGTTATTAAAATATTATTGATTATATTCCCTATGCTGTACACCTGAAACTAATATAACATGGTATGCCCATTTCAATAATAAAAAAATTAAAAATAAAAAGGCGGTCCTAAGGGGGAAATACATAGCCATCCAAGCCTCACTCAAAAAAAAAAATAGAGGGTGCCTGGGTGGCTCAGTTGGTTAAGCGACTGCCTTTGGCTCAGGTCATGATCCTGGAGTCCCGGGATCGAGTCCCGCATCGGGCTCCCTGCTCGGCAGGGAGTCTGCTTCTCCCTCTGACCCTCCTCCCTCTCATGCTCTCTGTCTCTCATTCTCTCTGTCTCAAATAAATACATAAAATCTTTTAAAAAAAAATAGAAAAATCCTGAATTCACCAACTCTACACCTTAAAGAACTAGAGAAAAAGCAACAAACGATGCCTAAGCCACGCATTAGAAGAGAAATAATTAAAATTAGAGAAGAAATCAATGAATTAGAAACCAGAAACACAGTAGATCAGATCAACGAAACTAGAAGTTGGTTCTTGAAAGAATTAATAAGATCGATAAACCACTGGCCAGACTTATCCAAAAGAAAAGAGAAAGGACCCAAATTAATAAAATTATGAATGAAAGGGGAGAGATCACGACTAACACCTAGGAAATAGAAACAATTATTAGAAATTATTATCAACAACTATATGCCAATAAACTGAGCAATCTGAATGAAATGGAGGCCTTCCTGGAAACCTATAAGCTGCCAAGACTGAAACTGGAAGAAACTGACAGCCTGAATAGGCCAATAATCAGTAATGAGAGTGAAGCAGTGATCAAAAACCTCCCAAAAAATGAGTGTCCAGGGCCTGATGGATTCCCTGGGGAATTCTACCAAACATTCAAAGAAGACATAATACCTATTCTACTGAAGCTGTTTCAAAAAATAGAAACAGAAGGAAAGCTTCCAAACTCATTTTTTTTAATGTTTTATTTATTTATTCATGAGAGTCAGAGAGAGAGAGAGAGAGAGGCAGAGGGAGAAGCAGGCTTCCCGCCTAGCAGGGAACCCCATGCGGGACTCGATCCCAGAACCCTGGGATCATGACCTGAGCCGAAGGCAGACGCTTAACATCTGAGCCACCCAGGTGCCCCCCAAACTCATTCTATGAGGCCAGCATTACCTTAATCCCCAAACCAGGCAAAGACCCCATCAAAAAGGAGAATTTCAAACTGATATCCCTGATGAATATGGATTCCAAAATCCTCAACAAAATCCTAGCTACTAGGATCCAACAATACATTAAAAGGATCATCCACCACAACCAAGTGGGATCTATCCCCGGGATGCAAGGGTGGTTCAACATTTGCAAATCAATCAATGTGATAGAACACATTAATAAGAGGAGGGAAAGGAACCATATGGTCCTCTCAATTGATGCAGAAAAAGCATTGATAAATACGACATCCTTTCCTGATTAAAACTCTTCAGAGTATAGGGATAGAGGGAACATTCCTCAAGTTCATAAAATCCATCTATGAAAAACCCACAGCGAATATCATCCTCACTGGGGAAAAGCTGAGAGCCTTTCCCTTAAGATTAAGAACACGTCAAGGATGCCCACTCTTGCCACTATTGTTCAACATAGTACTAGAATTCCTAGCAACAGTAATCAGACAACAAAAAGAAATAAAAGGTATTCAGATTGGCAAAGAAGAAGTCAAACTCTTTTCGCAGACGACATGATACTTTATGTGGAAAACCCAGAAGACTCCACCCCCAAATTACTAGAACTCATACAGCAATTCAGTAATGTGGCAGGATACAAAATCAGTGCACAGAAATCAGTTGCTTTCTTATACACTAACAACGCAACTGTAGAAATTAGAGAAACGATTCCATTTACAATAGCACCAAAAACCGTAAGATACCTCAGAATAAACCTAACCAAAGAGGTAAAGGATCTATACTCTAGGAACTACAGAACACTCATGAAAGAAATTGAAGAAGACACAAAAAGATGGAAAAATATTCCATGCTCATGGATCAGAAGAATAAACATTGTTAAAATGTCTATGCTACCCAGAGCAATCTATACCTTCAATGCCATCCCGATCAAAATTCCAATGACATTTTTCAAAGTGCTGGAACAAACAATCCTAAAATTTGTATGGAACCAGAAAAGACCCTGAATCGCCAAGGAGATGTTGAAAAAGAAAAACAAAGCTGGGGGCATCACGTTGCCTGATTTCAAGCTATATTACAAAGCTGTGATCACCAAGACAGCATGGTACTGGCACAAAAACAGACATATAGACCAATGGAACAGAATAGAGAACCCAGATATGGACCCTCAAACTCTATGGTCAAATAATCTTTGACAAAGCAGGAAAAAACATGCAATGGAAAAAAGACAGTCTCTTCAATAAATGGTGCTGGGAAAATTGGACAGCCACATGCAGAAGAATGAAACTCGACCATTCTCTAACACCATTCGCAAAGATAAACTCAAAGTGTATCAAAGACCTCAATGTGAGACGGGAATCCATCAAAATCCTAGAGAAGAACATAGGCAGTAACCTCTTTGACATCGCCCACAGCAACTTCTTTCAAGATACATCTCCAAAAGCTAGTGAAACAAAAGCAAACATGAACTTTTGGGACTCATCAAGATAAAAAGCTTCTGCACAGCAAAGGAAACAGTCAACAAAACAAAGAGGCAACCCACAGAATGGGAGAAGATATTTGCAAATGACACTACAGATAAAGGGCTGGTATCCAAGATCTATAAAGAACTTCTCAAACTCAACACCCAAAAAACAAATAATCAAGTCAAAAAGTGGGCAGAAGATATGAAAAGACACTTCTCCAAAGAGGACATACAAATGGCTAACAGACACATGAAAAAATGTTCATCATCATTAGCCATCAGGGAAATTCAAATCAAAACCACACTGAGATACCACCTTACACCAGTTAGAATGGCAAAAATGGACAGGGAAAGAAACCACAAATGTTGGAGAGGTTGTGGAGAAAGGGGAACCCTCTAGCACTGTTGGTGGGAATGCAAGTTGGTACAGCCACTTTGGAAAACAGTGTGGAGGTTCTTCAAAAATTTAAAAATAGAGCTACCCTATGACCCAGCAATTGCACTCCTGGGTATTTACCCCAAAGAAACAGATGTAGTGAAAAGAAGGGCCATATGCTCCCCAGTGTTCATAGCAATGTCTGCAATAGCCAAACTGTGGAAAGAGCCGAGATGCCCTTCAACAGATGAATGGATAAAGAAGATGTGGTCCAGGGGCGCCTGGGTGGCTCAGTCATTAAGTGTCTGCCTTCGGCTCAGGTCATGATCCCAGGGTCCTGGGATCGAGCCCCACATTGGGCTCCCTACTCGGCCAGGAGCCTGCTTCTCCCTCTCCCACTCCCCCTGCTTGTGTTCCCTCTCTAGCTGTCTCTCTCTCTCTCTGTGTCAAATAAATAAATAAAATCTTCAAAAAAAAAAAAAAAGAAGAAGATGTGGTCCATATATACAATGGAATATTACTCAGCCATCAGAAAGGATGAATACCCAACTTTTACATCAACATGGATGGGACTGGAGGAGATTATGCTAAGTGAAGTAAGTCAAGCAGAGAAAGTCAATTATCACATGGTTTCACCTATTTGTGGAACATAAGGAATATAATGGAGGACATTAGGAGAAGGAAGGGAAAAATGGGGGCGGGGGAATCGGAGGGAGAGATGAACCATGAGAGACTATGGACTCTGAGAAACAAACTGAGGGTGTTAGAGTGGAGGGGGGAGGAGGGATGGGTTAGCCTGGTGATGCATATTAAGGAGGGCACGTACTGCATGGAGCACTGGGTGTTATACGAAAACAATGAACCGTGGATCACCACATCAAAAACTAATGATGTATTGTATGGTGACTAACATAACATAATAAAATTTTTAAAAAATAATAAAAATAGAAATAAAATAATAAATTTAAAATTAAAAAAAAAAAGTATCACCCGAGAAACCGATCCCGTAGTGGCAAATGACAGTCACCACCATCACCCTTGGCCAGGACTTGAGACCCTTTCCTGTCAATGCTTTCATTCATGGGGACAAAGAGTCACTGAATGTCTGCCCCTGAGAAGTCCAGATACCAAAGAGAGATGGAAAACATTAACAATGTGCATATGGAAGGAGAGAGGTTGGGTGATTTCTGTGGCTCTATTAACTCACTTACCCCTCAAGGGGATGTTTTAAGATTCTCAGTGAGTGATTGATGCCTGGGATAAAACCACTGCATGTGACACTAAGAAAATTCACCCTCCAGATGGTGTGATTGGAAATGACATTGAAATGTTAACCTGATTTTGCTCAATTATAGGTACAGAAAACCACCAGGGGCCACTCTCCATAGATACCCACGTGGACAGCCCACTCTCCTACCTTTCCATCCATCTCTCTAGCCATTCCCTTTTGATATCTACTGCTGACTCTCCTTCCTCTTCCCACCAAAATAGATCCTGACATTGCTCATGTTTTGCTCTAGGCCTTTTTCCCTTCTCATCTATAGCCTCCCTTTGGGTGGTCTGTTCCCATTCAATTACCATCTTTCAAGTCCACAACTCTAGCATAGATCAGTCCAGTGCTACTGAGCTTTAAAGTGCTGTGTCTCACTGCCTACTAAACAGTTACATGTGGTTGTGTCTGTGTCTAAAAATTAACTCTGCATTCCTACCCCTCAACCCCAATGTGCTCTTCCTCCAATGTGTATTATCTCAGGAAAGGATACCACCATCCAGCCTGTTATTCAAATTTGAAACCTGGGATTCATCCTTGATACCTCCCTGTCCTTCAACATCTCTGTTCACATTTAAGCAATCACAAAATCCTATTTTACCTCCTCACTATCTCAAAACTGGCCACTTCTCTATATGCCTCCTAGTCCAAACTACCTTTTTCTGTCCTTAAATACTACCGTAGCCACCTAACCACCCTATGACCATTCCTAGTCCCTCCCTCCACCAATCCATTTAAATCCAAATATAATTAATCTCTGCCTTTACAATTTTTCCAAACGCTTTAAAAAGCCCAGAGTGTCTCAAGGGGTGTGTTGGGACTAACTGCACCAGAGTCCTGGAGTAGATCTTGTTAAAATGTTGCCTCTTGAGTTATATCAAATCCAAAGAATCAAAATCTCTAGGGATTGGCCCAAGGTACTAATTTTTAATCCCAAATCCTTACTATGGTTTACAGGACCTTCACAATCTGACCTCCTGCAGTTCCAGGCAAGGTCAGGGCATCTTATTCATGATTCTGTCCCAAAGCGCCCCCATACCCCACCAGGAGCACTCATGTATTCGATGTCAGATTCCCTGCCAGAGAGTAAGTCCCAGGAGCGAAGACACCATGCCTGCCATGGTTCCCGTTTATCCCTCATGCCCAGGACAGTGGGGCACAACATCTGTTTAATATTCATCACCATTCAGAACCAAAGAGAATTTAATATAGATTTTCCTCACAGCATGGTTGGTTTAACATGACTGAAAATGTCTTCATTTGTTGACAAAGTGTACACACCAAGAAAAGAAAGGGCTCAGATAACATTGATTGGAGTAATTAATTAGTGGCCTGAAGGAGAAAGTTTAATCTTCAAAATCAAAGTAATTATTTAGAGGTTGATAACAAGCTCTCCTCCAGTCTCCAGTGAGATCAAATGAACAGAAATAAGCTTTGGACTACATTCAAAGAGTTTCTGATCATACATACTGTGTGGGTAAATACAAATCTAAAAAAAAAAAGAAAAATTGAATTTTCTCTGGTGTAAGAAAGAGACCTCTCCCCTCGTCCCACTTTTGTTTGAGCGTCTCCTTTAGAAAACTTGCAATCACATTCTTTCTCTGCCCTTTTGAAGTGTCTGTAGATCTTTTCAAAAGCTAAATAAGTGTCTTGACAGTTTTACAACCCAAGAATGTCTTTCTCAAGGACCTAGCAGCCATCTCTTTAAAATGTAAACATAAAGGAAGATAGCATCTCTATCTCAGCCTCCATGAGAGTTTAATTTGGACATCTGACCCCAAATTGTAACTACCTACCTGTCACAGAGATTTGAGTTTTATTCTTCTTCTGAATAAAGAGAATTAGCAAACACAGATGGTCAACCCAATTACCAAGTGAATCTAGGATGAGCTATGTGTGACAAACGGTGCTGTCATGTCCTCTGACCTGAGGACTAGTTATAATTTATCTTGAGTACATGGAGGTGAGAGGTTGGATCTGCCTGGCTATATGTAAGGGTGAGATTCCTTTCTGTCTTTTCTCTTTAGCTGATTGTCTGGGATGCACATCAATTTTGGTTATATGCTTATACAATAATAAAACTGTTTGTTCTTCCATCTTTGTGGAGAGGTTTTCTGGGTTGGCAGATTTTGTTTTCAATTTTATTTCCCCAACAATACCAATCACAAGCCAGACTGACCAAGTAAAGGTGGTGAATTCGTATCTGAAAAATTGTTTACCAGTAGGAAAGACAAGCTGAAGCCGCTGTGCATTTCATCAGGGCCCATACAATTGGAGGGCCCTACACAGCTGGGTTGGGAGTTGGAATACACTGCCCTGTGCACTCCTGTCTCCCCTGACTCCTCCATGTAAAACAAAAACAAAAACAAACCCTCTGGCATATTTGGCATATTAGCAATGGAAAGCTCAGGCAGGACACACTCATACCCAGACCACAAAGGGGCATGCATGCAGCCTGAGGAACTTAGTGAAGGCAAATTTACAAACATGAATGAGGAAATGGTTGAGATAAGAAGAATGAGATGTCCTAGAGGAAGTGACACTGACAAAAACTTCCCATTAGATGAACTCTCTGCACATTAAAGAGGAAGGGATAAAATGTTGGAAACTGATCTAAACACAGAAAGGAGAATGACAAACAGAAAAGATGCTTATCCTAAGTTTATGATGAGAAGGTGAGCACTGTTGAAACTAATCTTTGTTTTTTACAATGAAATAACACTTTAATTTACAATGTTTCTAATGTTTTAAGTTACAGTGTACCATAAGTAAATATTAGTTTTACCATTTTTTCACTTCCCAATACATTAATAACCAACAGTAAGAGCTGGT
Source organism: Neomonachus schauinslandi (assembly GCF_002201575.2). Taxonomy (NCBI): domain Eukaryota; kingdom Metazoa; phylum Chordata; class Mammalia; order Carnivora; family Phocidae; genus Neomonachus; species Neomonachus schauinslandi. The sequence continues at coordinate 100,019,785 of NC_058413.1, forward strand.
TAAAATGTTGAATGTTTTCACAAACAATTTTAAAGTTCACAGAACATTTGTAATCTTTCCCACTGATGTTTAAGATTGCTTTGCATGGTTTTAGCTTGCGTGGTCTTGCACTATTGTGCAAAGCAAGGACTGCCTATATTTCTTATTCCTCATTAAACAAGTTAATACAAGTGCCTAAGACAGTGTCTGTCACACAGTAAATGCTCAGTGTCACCTATTATTGCAAAGATATTACTTGCTGTTTTTCAGCTTTAATGCAAAAGTTTTGTTTGTTTGTTTTTGTCTATACTTGCTGCTCCTGTTTCTCTCCTTCCACTCTCTCTTGAAACCATTCCTGTCAGGCTTTCGTCCACACCCCTCCACCGCAACTGCTCTTCTCAGTCACCAATCACTTTTGAAGAGCTAAATCCAATGGTAAGCTGTAAACCTTACTTCATGTACTTCACAGCAGCATTTAATTCAATTAATCATAAAAGACCTTGGTTTCTAAACACCACACTCTCCTTGCTGGTTTCCTCCTGCCCTATAAATAGATCCTTTTCAATCTCTTTTACTAGTAACCCTCCCCCCCCCTTATCCAAATATTAGAGTGCCACAGGGCAAAACCTTTGGATCTCATCTCCCTCTCTCTCTCCTCTACCACCGCACTGTTCTCACACACACACACACACACACACACACACACACGTATCCTTTATCAAAGCCATCAGCATATTCTGTCAACCTAGTACCTTCTAGTCATTAGAATTATCCCCATTTTAGAGATGAGAAAACTGAGCCACAGAAAAATTATGTGACTTTTCAAAGGTCACACAAATTATTTGGGACAGAACTGGGATCTGTGCCTAGGTAGGCTAACTTTAGAGATTTAAAGTGGCAAATTTGCTCAATTCTGGTCAAGGTTTCCAAAAAATAGTTAGGTTTAATTTCAAGACTACTTTTCATAAAGACAAAAAATAAACAATTTCTAAGTATTTTCCAAATAGACAATTCAATTAAGGTACACCTAATATAAAACATAACATTATAAACCAAAACATAGTTTTTTTAAGTTTTATTTTTTTGAGAGAGAGTACATATGCGTTTGCACACACACACTTGGGTGGGGGGGGATTTCCAGAGGGAGAAGGAGGAGAAGCAGACTCCCTGCTGAGCATAGAGCCCCATGAGGGAGAGCTCAATCTCAAGACCCTGAGATCACCACCTGAGCTGAAATCAAGTCACACGCTTAACTGAGCCAACCACGTGTCCCCCAAAACATAACTTTAACAGTTTATAAGAAAATTTCCCACTCAGTTTTATAATCTTTGTGTTTCTATGTATAATTTTTTTTTTAATTGGGATACTTTTTTCTGTTTGTCTTTTTTTTTTTTAACCTAACGTGTATCCTAACATTTTATCCATTATAATAGAGTACCCTTATTAAAATTACACTTCAATTTTTTGGAAAACTTGAGGACTAGAAGGAAATTTGCCATTTTAAAACTGAAAGCAATTTTCCTATTTCTTTAGAAATAGAGGGTTGAATTCACTGTGGGGAAAGAAAAATAATTTTCCAGGCGCCTGGGTGGCTCAGTTGGTTAAGCGTCTGCCTTCAGTTCGGGTCATGATCCCAAGGTCCTAAGATCGAGTCCCACATCAGGCTCCCTATTCAGCGGGGATTCGGCTTCTTCCTCTGCTTCCCCCACCCCACTTGTGCGTGCTCTCTCTTTTGCGCACATGCAAAAATAAATAAATAAAATCTTAAAAAAGAAAAAGAATTTCCCTCTACCCTTCTAGGTTCTTGGCTGAGATAACCACTCCCCACACAATAAAAAGAAAGAATAACAAGAGAAAAAAATTATTTTAATTAGGTATGTGTGAGAACCCCACAAAGGTAAGAGGTACAAAAGGCAACCAAGCAATTGTGGTTTATATACCATCCTGAGCTAAGAATAGGGATAAGCATCTGAGACTTCAAAGGCAAGGGAAGGTAACTCATAAGAAGGTGAAAAGAGGAAATGCATAGTAAACAAAATTAGCCCTACCAGGCAGGTAAATCTCTCAGATTAAAGAGTGATCTCCAGCGATAGTCCCCCCTCCTGGTACAGGTCCCCCTTTCTAATGCCAATTTCCCTTACAAAAGAGAAACTTCTCTCTGTTATCAGAGTTACTTGGGTGTCTGCAGTTTCTCAAAATAATCAGCTCAAAATATTCCTTATACCAAAGACACATGTTTTGGTGTGTCTGCTACCCTCATCACCTTTAACACACCAACTGGGCAAAAATACCCTTTGGTTCTGCAAAGAGGCAAAGATCGTATTCTGAAAAAAGAATAGATCAGGATGGAGGCAAGAAAACTGGATATACTATATCTAATCTAACTCAACCACCATCCCCAGATTGACGTGAGGAAAGCAGTATTTTGAGAGACCTTGAGAAAAATCATGACGCCCTTCATCATTAAATAGTATTTCTTTTCTAAGAGAAAGAGATCATATTAACGGATGATTATTGCACGTTGTTCTTCCATTATAGCAATGCCTGTGTGCCTCTTTCCCAAATGATATTCTACACTTAAATATGAGGAAAAATACCACCTCAAAATCACTTACTCAAAAATTTCTTTGAAGATGGTACTGGAGTTTTTTAGAAAAGTTGTTTTGTTTTGAAGTTTTTCCTCATTTCCCAAGAAAGGAAAACCAATTATGATAAGATGACACCTTGGACCCATTATGTCTGTCTTAAGAGTACAAAAAAGTTTTTATTTGCTTCACTTGAGTGGGCTGCCCTTAGAAAATTGCTTCTAGCCAATTCCTGTATATCAAGTGCCACGACTATTTAGAAGGCCCAGAACAATTAAGAAGTTCCAAAGAGTTCCAAAAGTGAAGGGATAGAAAAAGGTATTCCATGCAAATGGAAAAGAAAAAAAAAACCAGGATTGCAATATCTATATCAGACAAAATAGACTTTAAAACAAAGACTGTAATAAGAGACAAAAGAAAAGGCATTACATAATGATGAAGAAATCAATCCAACAAGAGAATATAATGATTGTAAATAACTATGCACACAAAACTGGAGCACTTAAATACATAAAGCAAATATTAACAGAGAGGGAGAAACTGACAGTAATACAATACCACCAGATAACCTTAACACACCACTTAAATCAATGAATAGATCATCCGGGCAGATAATCAATAAAGAAACAGTGTCTCTGAAGGACAAATTAGACCAAATGAACTTAACCAGATATATACAGAATATTCCATCCAAAGCAGCAGAATCCATATTCTTTTTTTTTTATTCTTATGTTAATCCCCATACATTGCATCATTAGTTTTAGATGAAGTGTTCCATGATTCATTGTTTGTGCATAACACCCAGTGCTCCATGCAGAATGTGCCCTCCTCAATACCCACCACCAGGCTAACCCATCCTCCCACCCCGGAATCCATATTCTTTTCAGGTGTGCATGGAACATTCTCCAGGATAGAGCATGTTAGACTACAAAAAAAGTTTCAATAAATTAAAGAAGATTGAAATCATATCAAGCATTTTCCTACCAAAATAATATGAAGCTAGAAATCAATTATATGAATAAAACTGGAAAAAACACAAACACATGGAGGCTAAACAACATGTTACTAAACAACCAATGGGTCAATGAAGAAATCAATGAGGAAATCAAAAAATACCAAGAAACTAATGAAAATGAAGACAAAATGTCTAAAATATTTGGGAAGAAGCAAAAGCAGTGCTAAGAGGTTTTATAGCAATACCTGCCTACCTCAAGAAACAAGAAGTCTCAAAAAAAAAAAATCTAACTTTACACCTAAAGGAACAAGAAAAAGAACAAACAATGCCCAAAGTTGGTAGAAGGAAGGAAATAACAAAGATCAAAGTGAAAAAAAAAATAGAGACAAAAACAATAGAAAAGATCAATAAAATCAAGAGCTGGTTCTTTCAAAAGAGAAACAAAATTGAGAAACCTTTAGCCAAATGCATCAAGGAAAAAAAGAGAGAAGGGGCACCTGGATGGCTCAGCAGGCTGAGTGTCCAACTCTTGGTTTCAGCTCAGTTCATGATCTCATGAGTTGTGGGATCAAGCCGCAAGTGGGGCTCCACACTCGGCAGGGAGTCTGCTTGAGATTCTCTCCCTCTCCCCTTGTCCCTCCCCCACATCATGCACACATGCACTCTCTCTAAAATAAATAAATCTTAAAAAGAAAAAAATGAAAGAAGACCTAAATAAATAACATCAGAGAGGGGAGAGAAGTAACAACCAACATCATAGAAATACAAATACAAGGATTATAAGCCACTACCTCAAAAAATTATATACCAAAAAATTAGGCAAAATAGAGGAAATGGACTAATTTCTATAAACATAAAATCTTCCAAAACTGAATCAGGAAGAAATAGAAAATCTGAACAGACCAAGTACTGGTAATGAAATTGAATGAGTAATCACAAACTCCCAACAAACAGAAGTCCAGAACAAGATTAATTCCCAGGTAAATACTACCAAACATTTAAAGAAGAGTTAATACCTACTCTCCCAAATTATCCCAAAAAACTAAACAGAAAGGAGAGCTTCCAAATACATGGTACAAGGCCAACATTACCCTAACACCAAAACCAAAAACACAAGGGGGGGGGCGGGGGAAGAAGCTACAAGCCAATATCCCCGATGAGCACAGATGCAAAAATCCTCACCAAAATATCAGCAAACCATATTCAAAAATACATGAAAAGGATCATTCACCATGATAAAGTGGAATGCAGGATGGCTCAGATCCTGCAAATCAATCAATGTGATACACCACACTAACAAAATGAAGGATAGGGGTGCCTGGGTGGCTCAGTCAGTTGAGTGTCTGACTCTAAATTTCAGTTCAGGTCATGATCTCCGAGTCATGAGATTGAGCCCCATCTTGGGTTCTGCGCTCAGCAGGGAGCTTGCTTGAGATTCTCTCTCTCCCCCTCCCCCTTCCCCCCAACTCACATGCTCTCTCTCTCCCTTTTGCTCTCTAAAAAAATAAAATGAGCAAAGAATATGAATATTTTTCCAAAGAAGACATCCAGATAGCCAAGAGACACATGAAAACATGCTGAGCATCACTAATCATCAAGGAAATGCAAATCAAAACCACCATGGGTTATCACCTTATACCTGTTAGAATGGCTAGTATCAAAAAGAAACAACAAGGGTTGGCTAGGATGCAGAGAAAAGAGAATCTTCATACAGTGTTGGTGGGAATGTAAATTGGTACAGCCACTCTGGAAAACAGTATGGAGGTTCCTCAAAAATTAAAAATAGAAATATCATACAATCCAATAATTCCACTACTGGTTATTTACCCAAAGAAAATGAAAATGCCAATTTGAAAAGATATATGCACCTCTGTGTTTATTGAAGCAGTATTTCTAATAGTGAAGATATGTATGTAACCCAAGTGTCTATCGATAGATGAATGGATAAAGATGTGGTGTGTGTATATATATATATATATATATATATATATATATACACACACACACACATATGTATATATATAAACAGTTCAAGGCATGTGGAAAAGCCTGTACTGAGGCTTACATATTTCCTAGACTTTCCTTCTACATAGATAATCCTTAAAAATAGACTGCTTTTTAGAAAAGATTTACCTTTTTTGAGTCAAAAATATGGAACAGATTGGATTTTAGTACAAAAACAATGTGCTTAGAAACTCTTGGTAGGAACTAAAACATGTTTTTTAAGAAAGAAAAAACCTATTTTTTTTTTACTACCACGATATAAAAATACTAGCAGTTCACAGATTTATTAATGTTAAATTTCTGAAGCCCTGACCTTTGACAAATGTCAATGTTATTCTCTCACTATAGACAGAAGAGATGTTTTACCTTGGATTGCTTAAGTGTGCACAGTATATTTATGAAGTCACTTAAAAGATAAAATTTTGACAAGGAGTCAGAAGGTTATATTATCTTGACATGCTTAAATGTGGGGTCACTATATGGCAAAGTTATCTATTATCTGGAAGCTGTCTGAATAGATGTGATATTCACTGACTTATGGAACTGGCAAAAATCAGAGCTCACATACTTCAACCTCCAACTCGATTCTGCAGTCCAGGCTATATTCATTATCTGCCAAATGATCATCTTCTCTCTGCAATAAAAGAAGACCAAACACTCTAGATGAAAGAAGGAAAAGCTGGGGATATTTGTTCCTTAAAGAGATGAAGAAAAGAAGAGTAAATTGAAATTAAAATGCCAAATTGAGGGGCGCCTGGGTGGCTCAGTTGGTTGAGCGACTGCCTTTGGCTCAGGTCATGATCCCGGAGTCCTGGGATCGAGTCCCGCATTGGGCTCCCGGCTCAGCGGGGAGCCTGCTTCTCCCTCTGACCCTATCCCCTCTCATGCTGTTTCTCTCTCTCTCTCTCTCTCAAATAAATAAATAAATAAAATCTTTAAAAAAAAAAAAACCAAATTGAGGGGGAAATTTTCAACAAGGGATATCATCACCCTTTATAAACCGGTCTTAAAATTTTTAAAAAACATTGTTTCCACAGTACCAAATTAGTAGACAACATGAACTCACATAGAATGACAACTGGATAAAACAGGATAAAAAAGTTAAATTTTACTTATATAACTAGAAACACACATGTGTGTGTGCATACACACACCCCCTAAGGGACAAGGAAATGGGCTGAGTGTGTTCTAAATTAACACTAGGGGCGCCTGGGTGGCTCAGTCGTTAAGCGTCTGCCTTCGGCTCAAGTCGTGATCCCAGAGTCCTGGGGTCGAGCCCCGCATCGGGCTCCCTGATCCGCGGGGGGCCTGCTTCTCCCTCTCCCACTCCCCCTGCTTGTGTTCCCTTTCTCGCTGTGTCTCTGTCAAATAAATAAATAAAATCTTCAAAAGAAAAAATTAACACTAAACAATACATATAAACAGAGAAAATCACAGCCTATCCTGCAATATTATTGTGGCTACAGGACTAAGAAACTTCAGATTATCAAAAATAGAAATATTAAAGTCAAGGCCATTATGGGGAAAGAGAGAATTGTGTAGAGAGTTTCAGGATTGCAATACCAAGATTATTTTCACTGCAGGAATTTCAATAAAGGTATTTTTATTCATCTAAGTACATATTGTTATTTCAAGCTACAAATAAACTTATTCAATGTCTCAAAAAAAAATAAATTAAAAAAACACTACCTCCACGGAGACTATGTTTTCTGAGTATAATGCAGCACTATTATAAAACAGAGGAAGGGTGACTGAGCAATCTTATGTACCTGAAAACTATAAGATAGTCTACTAAATAATATTTGTTTTAAGGAGAAAATTATGAGGGAATTTTAAAAAAGACTTCAACCTAAATAAAAGCACTACATGAAAAACTTGTGAGATACAGCTACAACTCTATTTAGAAGGAAACATTTTAATAATAATAAAACAAAAAATATATGCCATGCATATGTTAAAAAGTTTTCATACGTGATCACATTTAAACTTTTCTATTGTATTTCTACTGTAAAATACTGCTAAACAACCAAAATTCAACTAAGTAAATTTGACGGTCTAATTGCCATTATCAAGGGATGCATGAACCTGGCAGCTTCCCATCTAGCAAGTAGAGGGGAGCTCCGAAGTTGTATAAAATGGAAGGTTTTCATAGGAAGGAGGGTGGGACAAGAAAGTTTTAGCAAAACAAAGGATTGTTTTAGGCAAGGTCACTTTCCCTTAGAGGGAAGAGCAGGGGGTCTTATTATGTGGATTACCTCATCTTCCTTTGGGGGACAGAGAGGACCCCTGTGACAGATTACCTCATTGGTGCTGACCAGAAAATGCCTGACAGGTTAAGGCTACATCTCTGGGGAAGGTTGAAACTGCAATCAGGTTAAGTATTAAGCCCTGGCTTGGTGACTTTGCCTAAGTGACACCATTCTGGGCTTGTGGTTTTCTTTTTAATAATATATATTCGTGAAGGTAAAATATACATTTTCCAAAGAATCATCATTTTTAAAAAAGCAAGCACCTAGGTAAACACCACACCTTTTTATAAAGAAAATATTGCCAAAACCCTAGAAGCTTCCTGGCTGCTCCTCTCCCAAGGGTCACATCCTCTCTCCTCCCCTGCAAGAGTAACCCACTGCCCTGATTCCGACTTCGTAACTGTTCCAACTATGTATACATTTTTAAAAATACTGCCTAATTTGGGCCTCTCCTTTACTTAAGTGGAATCATATTACATGTATCCTTTTGTAGCCTGATAATTTTGTTTCACATTCATGTTGCACGCAACTGTAGATCTCGTTTTTGTTGTAGTATCATCTAGACATACCACAGTGATACATTCTACCAATACTTGGGTCATTTTCATTTTAGGGCTGCTATAAATACACTTACACTGTCTTCTAGTGCATATGTGCAAGATTTTCTCTGGTTAAAACTGAGAAGTAGAACCACTGTATCTTAGGATAGGCACATATTTAAATTTACTAAGTAATGCCAAATTAGTCTCCAAAGTAGTTGAGCCAATTTACATTCTCATCAGTAGTGCTCAAGAGTTCCAACTGCACCAAATTCTTAATACCAGGAATCATTAGACTTTGTAATATCACCAGTCTAATAGGAATGTTTATTATAGTTAAAATTTGATTTCCCTAATTAATAATTAAGTTGACCATGCTTTCATGTTTATTGACATTCAGATTTTCTCTTTTGTGAAGTACCTTTTCTCATGTTTTTCCCATTTTTTATAAAATTCCTTCTTTTTATTTTGGGTTATTTGGTAGGAATTTTCTTTCTATACTGGATATCAGTTTTTGTCAACTATATGATTTGCAATTATCTTCACTCAGTTTGTGACTTTTGTCTTTATTGTCTTTATGGTAACTTTTAAGAAAAGAAACTCTTCATCCTAAAGTAAATGAATTTAACAATCTTTTCTATTATGCTATGCATGTGTGTCTTTATGCATGCATGCACTTTATTTTGCTTTTGGCAAGCATATGTGAGTGTAGTCTTGTTTAGGAAATTCTTCCCTACGTGGAAAACACAAAGATATTTTCCTGGAATTTGTATATGGTGTTAAGTAGGGGTCTCATTTCATTTTTTTAAAGATTTTAGAGAAAGAGAGCATGCGAGTGAGGGGGGGGCGGTGGAGAGGGAGAGGGAGAGACAACCTCAGGCTCTCTGTGCAATGCAGAGCCTGATGTTGGGCTTGATCCCACAACCCTAAGATCATGACCTGAGCCAAAACCAAGAGCCGGATTCTTAACCTACTGCACAACCCAGGTGCCCCCCACCATTTCGTTTTTTAAAATATGGGCACCCGATTGTCCCATTTGCTGAATAATATTTAATATTGTAGTATTTATTGAAAAAAGCTATCCTTTCTCCACTTATTTGAAAACCACCTTGTTATATATCAGGAGTCCTATAACATGTGGTTCTCTTTCTCAATTCTCTGTTCTGCTCCATTGATCTACTGCTCTACCCCTGTAACAAAAACACACTCTCCTCAGTTCTTTAGAAGTCATTATATTCAAGAGGGCCCACCTTATCATTCTTCTTCACAAGTGGGCCAATACTTAGGTCTTGAAATTCAATACAAATTTGAGAATCATTTTTATCAAAGGTCCACAAAATAGTAAGGCTGGGATTTTTACTATGGGATTTTACTATAGGATTACAATGACTCTATTTTTGGGAAAACTGACATTCACATTATGAATCTTAATCCTCTGTCTCTCTCCATCCGTTTAAGTGCTCCTTAATTTCTTTCAATATAGTTTTATCATTTTCTTAGTTTCTTGTAAATTTTTGTTAAATTTATCTCAATGTTTCATATTTTTCTATACTATTATAAATGGTATGTTTTTAAATTTTCATTTTCTAACTGATGTTTGCTGGCATATAAAAATGCAACTTGTTTTAGTATAGTGGTATTTTATCTGGACAACTTGCTCAATTCTATTAATTCTAAAAATATTTTCTACATTCTTTTGGGCCTCCCATACAGACATTCAAGTCATCTATGGATAGTAAGTTTTATTACTTACCTCCCAACCCTAACATGGTTTTTGTGGGTTGTTTTGTTTTGTTTTTTTTTTTTTTTGCTGACTATTGGCTAGCTCCAGTACAATGATCAATAGAATTGGTAGTGAGCGTCATTGACAAGCTCCCATTCTCAATGGGAATTCTTGAACTTTCAAGTAATATTAAGAACAAGGTTTTGGAAGCAACCAAGATGTCCTTTAGTATGTGAATGGCTAAATAAACTGTGGTACATGCAGACAATGAACTGTTACTCTGTGCTAAAAATAAATGAGCTATCAAGGCATCAAAAGACATGAAGGAAACTCAAATGCCTGTTACTAAGTGGAAGGAAACTCAAATGCCTGTAACTAAGTGAAAGAAGCAAATCTGAAAAGGTTATCTACTATATCATTCCAACTACATGACATTCTGAAAAAGGCAACATTACAGCAGCAGTACAAAGATCAGTGGTTGCCACAAGCTCGGGGAGGGGAGGAAGGGAAGGATGAATAGGTGGAATACAGATTTTTAGGAGAGTGTCACTATTCAGTATGATACTGTAATGGTGGATATATATCATATATATGCCAGTAACATACAATGTATAACATAGTGAACCCCAATGTAAACCATAGACTTTGGTCAATAATATATCAGTATTGGCTCATCAATTGTAACAAATATACATTAATGCTAGTAATTAGATGCCAGTAATAAGAAGCATGGAGGGGGATGTTTGGTGTTTGTAGTAGTATTGTCTATAGATACCACATGCCAGATTAAGTAAATTCTCTTGTATGCCTAGTTTAAGGGGTTTTTTTCCTTTTAAATGGATTCTGACTCTAACAAATGATTTTGTGTACCTACTAAGATTATCAGATGATTTCTCTCCCTTAGTATGTCATTATGCTAAATTATTTGCTATTTTGATGTTTGTTAATCTCATAACCCTTGCATAAAGACATAAATCTTTATACACCTATGTGATCCTTCTCCACTCCATAACCCCAACCCAGAGTATTTCCTGAATCTTATAATATACATATGGATTATATATACATACACACATATATGTATGCTCATACACACACACACACACACACACAATACAGTTGACTATTGAACAATGTGGGGTTAGGGGCACCTACCTCACCCCAGGCAGGTTGAAAATCCTTGTATAACATTTAATTCTCCTAAAACTCAACTACTAGTAGCCTACTGTGGACCAGAAGACTTAACCAATAATATAAACAGTTAATTAACACATATTTTGTATATGTATTATATGGTGTATTCTACAATAAAGTAAGCTAGAGGGGAAAAAAAGAAAATCATTTTAAAAAAACCATTTACATGGCCAACAGATACATGAAAAAGTGCTCAACATCACTCGGCGTCAGGGAAATACAAATCAAAACCACAATGAGATACCACTTCACACCAGTCAGAATGGATAAAATTAACAAGTCAGGAAGCAAAAAAAATTGGTGAGAATGCGGAGAAAGGGGAACCCTCCTACACTGTTGGTGGGAATGCAAGCTGGTGCAGCCACTCTGGAAAACTGTATGGACGTTCCTCAAAAAGTTAAAAATAGAGCTACCCTATGACCCAGCAATTGCACTACTGGGTATTTACCCCAAAGATACAAATGCAGTGACCCAAAGGGCACCTGCACCCCAATGTTTATAGCAGCAATGTCCACAATAGCCATGCTATAGAAAGAACCCAGATGTCCATCAACGGATGAATGGATAAAGATGTGGTATATATATACAGTGGATTATTACGCAGCCATCAAAAAATGAAATCTTGCCATTTGCAACGACGTGGATGGAACTAGAGGGTATTATGCTAAGTGAAATAAGTCAATCAGAGAAAGACAATTGTCATAGGATCTCACTGATACGTGGAATTTAAGGAACAAGGCAGAGGATCATAGAGGAAGAGAGAAGAAAATGAAACAAGATGAAACCAGAGAGGGAGACAAACCATAAGAGACTCTTAATCTCAGGAAACAAACAGGGTTGCTGGAGGGGAGGGGGGTAGAGGGATAGGGTGGCTGGGTGATGGACACTAGGGAGGGTATGTGTTGTGGTGAGTGCTGTGTATTGTATAAGACTGATGAATCACAGACCTGTACCCCTGAAACAAATAAATTGAAGCAGAAAAAAAAAATTTACAGTATTATGCTTTATGTCAACTGTTTACAAGAGGAATCATCAGCATCTCTATCCATACTGTCTTATATGATGCAAAACACTGTAGATGTTATACATATTACTAACAGTAGATATCAAAAATGAAAAGATAATGTGAAATTCATAGTTATTTACAAGTATAATGATTCATGCACTGGTAAGAAGCAACAATATGATTGTTTTATGGTAGACTAATAATTGATAAAATCACTTCACAGTAGCCTTACCTATATGCAAATGAATGAATCCTTATAAAATTTTTATGGCATACAGTATTACATATTCACGAAACAGTATTGGAAATACTGTTACGTTTTTTAAAAAACCCACTTACCTGTGATGATAGGCTGAAACACAAGTTCTCCAATTATGAGATAGAGATACACTGTATGGTGATGTAATCCTTTGAAAGTCAAGTTATAAAACAGTAAGAAAATTAACACACTAGTAATTTTATATTAAATATCACTCACCTGATGCCTATGTAAGGTTAAGCTATCCATTTCCATGCAAGTCTTGCACATGACGTTCTACATGATGAATACTTAGGCGATGATGATGATGATGACCCAAAAACATCTACAGTTCTTGCTTTCACACAAAGACACACACACACCAGATAGGTTTATTAACAAACCAGTGTATTAACAGCATGAGGATTTACTATTAAGTGGAAATGGATCATCATCAAAGTCTTCATCCTTATCATCTTCACATTGTGTAGACTGAAGAGGAAGAGGAGGGGTTGGTCTTGGGTGTCTCGGGGTGGCAAAGGTGAACAGGTGGAGGAGATGAAAGAGGAGGCAGGCACACTTGATGTAACTTTACATAAATATAATTTGACTTTTTAAAAAATTTATTATTTGAGAGAGCAAGTGTGTGGGGAGAGGCAAAGGGAGAGAATCTTCAGACTCCCCACTGAGCACAGAGCCCAATGTGGGGCTTGATCTCACGACCCTGAGATCATGACCTGAGTTGAAATCAAGAGTCAGACGCCAACTGACTGAGCCACCCAGGAGCCCTGGTCTCTCTTGCTTTTTCATTTCTCTAAAAATGTTTCTCTCAGTACCAATCCTTCTTCCACCATTTACTTTAGTTTCAGTACCCATGTCAAAGAAGGGTCCATAGTATAAAAGAAGTCAAAAGCAATCCTAGTGATCAGAACCCTTCTGCCAGATTGTCTAATACCAATTTGTTTTCTGGCACTGTTTCTGCTACGTCTTCTTCCTTAGTCTGGCGCTGGCTCAGAAACACTCATTTCCATCCAGTCCTCTTCTGTTAATTCCTCTGGTGTGGTGTCTGTTAGCTCTTGAATGTCTCCAAGATCCATTATCTTGAAACCCTTCCCACACACACACACATTTTTTTTTTTTGTCATTATCCACAATTTCTTTTATGATTTCCTTGAGTGGCTCTGTCTTAAATCCTGTGAAGTCATGCACAACATCTAGACAGTTTTCTCCAGCAGGGATGTATAGTTTTGGGCTTAATGGCTTTCACGGTTTTCTCTATAATAACGATGGCATCTTCAATGGTATAATCCTTCCAGACTTTCATGATGTTCTATCAGGTTGACAATCCTTTCCATAGAGTACCATGTGTAATGAGCCTTAAAGGTCCTTATGATCTCCTGATCTAGAGGCTGAATTAGAGACACTGTGTTTGCAGGCAAGTAGACCACTCCAATGCCTCCATTGTTAAATTCATGGGGTTCTGGGTGACCCAAGGCATTGTCCAATATTGAAAGGATTTTAAAAGGCAGTGTCTTACTGGCAAGGTACCTCCTGACTTCAGGGACAATGAATTGAAGGAACCAATCCGGAATAAATGTTGAATGCTATTATTGTTCAGACCTTCTTATTGTGTAACTAGAAGACTAGCAGCTGGTATTTACCTCTTTCCTTTAAGGCTCGGGGGTTAGTAGCTTTACAGATAAGCACAATCCTGATCACAAACCCAACTGCATTTGCACAAAATTGTAAAGTTAACCTGTCCCTTCTTGCCTTAAATCCTGGTGCTCAATTCTCTTCCTTACTCATAAATGTTTTTTGTGGCACTTTTTCCCCAGAACAAGGTATTTTCATCTGCATTAAAAACAAAAAACAAAAACACACACAAAAAAAACAAAAACAAAAAACACACCTGTTCAGGCAGATACCCTTTCTCCTTAGTGATTTTCTTACAAGTGTCTGGAAACCCATCTGCTGCCTCTTGGTTGGGTAAAAGTTGCTTCTCCTGTTAGTGTGACATTTTTTAAGCCAAACTACTATTATCAAACCATCCTTTGCTGGTATTAAATTCTTCTGCTTTAGATCCTTCATCTTCCTTTTATGTTGTCATATAATGGGGGTAGCTGGCTGGCTCAGTCGGTGGAACATCCGACTCTTGATCTCAGGGTCGTGAGCTCAAGCCCCACGTTGGGCATGGAGCCTACTTAAAAAATAAATAAATAAAGTTGTCATATAATGACTTCCCTTTTTCTCGAATCCTATTAGAATCGACAGGTATGATTTTCTTACAGTGATCCTGCACCCACATAAAAGCTGTACTTGCAATGAGACAAAGAGTATTTCGCAAAAAGTGAAATATTTTTGTGCCTGCTGATGTAGCTGGGCAAGATGGCTTCACAAATTCCCCTTTTCTTTTTTTTTTTCTGCAATGGTCTTTATAGTGTCTTCATTTATCTTGAAATGGCAGGAAACCTCAGCTGCAGATGTCAATCTATGGTACATATCAAGCAAGTCAACTTTTCCTTATGTCACGACTATGCCCTGCTTCTTGGGAGCACTTCCAGCATCACTGGTGGCACTCTGTATGAGCCCCATGTGTTATTCAAGGTTTATGGTATCACGCTAAACATGAAGAAAAATACATAAGAACCAAGAAAGGTCACTTTTTATTGTGAGATGCAATTTAATGGAAAGACTGCTTACAGAGAGGTGATTAGTGTTATGTGGCATTTTAAGCAGATGCTTGCAACCCTTGAGCTTACCCCAATAGCAACAGGAGGTGGTTACAAAATTACTACAGTAGGACAGTATGTACAACAGTTAATTTTCTGTAGTTACGATTTAATACTGCATCTTTTCATTTAACATTTCTCAACTGAGAATGGCACCATGCACAGTCTCTAAATGTGTGCAGATTCTGATAAATTTTAACTTTTTGTAATAGATTTGTGCATATTTTGTGGTAGTAAATGATAGAACAGACTAATATCAACATATATTTTATACATTCGTGACCTACCTTTTTCTTAATTTTTTCTATATTTCTAGGCTACATGGTTCCTATACAGGTTTTTTCAAATCGTCATAAATCTTCAAAATAACTTCCAATATATTTATTGGAAAAAAAATCCACATGAAGTGGACCCACGCAGTTCAAACTCATATTGTTCAAGGGTCTTGGGTACATATGTTGTAAGATGGAGCAGCTATTACTATATTTCCACCCAACAAAATTTCATGAAGTCTAATCCCTATTGCACAGGGCAGGTGGGGGGGGGCGGTGTGGGGAGGGGGGCGTTCCAAGAGAGTATATTTTTTGTTTACACTGAGCATCACAGTACATTTAACCTTTTGGGAACTTATTCACTCAATTTTATGTAACAGAAATTTTGCATATACATTTAGCTCAATCATTTTGATAGCTAACATAATCATTTGGGAACAGACTTTCGTTATCCACCCCCTTGTTTGTGGGTATCTGGATTGCTTCCATGTTTTTGCTTTAATAAATAAAGCTGCTAAGAGCTACTTTACGTATTTTGCAAGTTTCTTCTGCACCTAGGCCTGGGAGCGCTGGTAAAGCATATAAATGTTTAACCGTTAAGATAATGCCAAACTGTTTTGTAAAATGGCTCCCATTCCCAGCACAAAGCTTTACATGATACTGTTGATCCAGATCTTCTCCATTCAATACGTGCTGCTGTCAGACATTTGATTTTTATCATTTGAATGGGTATAAGGTGATGTTTAGACTATAGCCTTTACATGGAGTCCACAGTATTTTCTTGCCTTTTCACTGTTTACAGCAGCTCTGGTTGTGTCCTCTTTCTCCCCACCATTTATATGTGCCTCCTGTTAACAAACAGGTATCAGTGTTAGTATTTCTTTGAGCTTACTTGATATTCAGTACTCAATATGCATTTCTATTTCATTAATTTCTGCTCATAACTTTATTACTCCTTTTGTTAAAATAAGGGTTTACAGCTATACTTTGCCCTCAAAGTACCATTTAGCTAGAAGTGTTTATCTGTAGTGCCTCCATGAACTTTTAGTTCCAAATGTTTTCTAATTTCTATTTAAAATTTTCTGTGACCTAAGTTGTTGGAATTACATTAAATTTTTCTAATTACCCTATAGTTATTGATTTATAGCTTAATTGCATTGTTATCAGAGAACATTCTTTGAAGGATTTCCATCTTCTAATATTTGTTTAAACTATAGGGTCCTTGCAAAGAAAGTTGATCCTGAAGTTGTTGGGGGCAGTGTTCTATATGGATGCTCATTAAGAGAAGTTTGTTAGAGGAAAATCCAGGGCTCCAAATACAAACAAGTAAAATTGAAAAATGACTGAGCAGAAATGAAAATGTAAGCAAGAAAATACACCCAAAGAAACTAAAAGTGAGAAAATAATAAAGGGTAGGACCCAATATAAAACAATAAAATTGTATAGAAAAAGAAAGTAATGGTGCCAGAAGCTCCCCCCCCCTTTTTTTTTGATGTAGTGTTCAACGATTCATTAGTTGCATATAACACCCAGTGCTCCCTCTTTAAGAAGACTATTACAGACAACTTCAGGAAAGTCTGTTCAACAAAACAATAATAAAATGCAAGTAAACAGAATATACTTAAATCCAGGGACAAATTATACTGATCATAAAGATTTAAAAAGCTGTACTGTAAGAAAAACTATATGTAATATACTCCAAATGAAAACTTACAAGACAGATTAGACAAAATATGGTAATGACAACGTTAGTACTATATGAAGTAAAAAACCTGAATACACCAATAACATAAAGGAAACTGAAATAGTAATCTGAAAAACAATCTCTTGGAGAAACTTTTCCCAGAAAGTCTTACAGGGGAGCTCTGTTGCACTGAAACAGATAAGCTCTAGTTTATCCAAAATTAGAAAAATTGCGAAAGATGTCCATTTTTCAGGGTAGTAAAACCTTAAAAAAAAAAAAAAACTGATGAAGACAATATAAAAAATTATGGGCCAATTTCACTAACAAAGATAGAAGCAAACTTGCATAAAATATCAGCTAACAGAATCTAGCTAGGAGTTTGAAAAATAACCCTAATAATACTTTCATTAAGTATTTATTTTATTAAGAATTTATTCTATAAATACAAAGATGATTTACTATCAGAAAATCTATAAATGGATTTTACCAGAGCAATGGAGTCAAGAAGAAAATACATGATTACTGCAGAAGACGTAGGAAAGACATTTGATAAAGTTCAATATTTAACTATCGTTTTTTTCCTAAAAAAAAAAAAAAAAAGGATAGAACTGAATTTCTTTAACTTGTTGATGGCTATGTATTAATGCCCTGCTTATAGCAAACATCATAATTAACGGAACAAAATTTGATGCATTTATTTTAAGGTCAATAACAAGACAAAAATACCACCACCACAGGTACAGTTCAACATGGTATAGAACATTCTGGCAATGTAATAAGAAAAAGAAATAACAGGCAAGAGATTGTTATTATTTGAAGCTGACTTTATAATCCACATAAAAAACCCAGGATAATCACTATCCCATTAAAAGACCTTATAAGAAATTAAGACCTAGTATAAAACCAGGGTGAAAACAAAGCAAAACAAAAAACAGTGACATAGAATCAGACAAGACTAATGTAATGGAATAAAAAGCCCAGAAACAAATCCTTCTGTATGTAAAAAATTGGTGTGTGAAAGAAGTCATATCACAAATCAGTGAGATTATGATGGATTATTTAGCAAATAATGATGGAAAATTGGTGCACTCCATGGAAAAAATAAGGTTGAATTCTTACCTCACTTAGTCTTCATATGTGGACTCCAGGTTTATTAGAAACCAAAACATGAAAAGCAAAATTAAGGTATAAAGTTAATAAAAGGATACATTCATAGGAGAATATCTTCATGATCTTGAGGTAGAGAACTATTCCCTATACAATATTCTCAAAGAATGAACCTTAAAGAAAAAAAGTAACAGACATTCCAATAACAAAATTACAAGTCTCCGTTTAAAGAAAGTCAACACACACGAAGTCAACACATGGATAGAAAATGGGGAGGAAATAATTGAAATGAAAATCATTAAGAGAAAGAAAACCTCACAGAAAAGTGTAAAAAAGATATGAATAAAACAACTTACAAAAGAAACAATACTGCAAGAAACATGAAGACATGCTCAAACTCATATTCAGAGAAATGCAAATTTTATCAGTACATACTATTATGTACATAAAATGGCAAAAATTATAAACTCATATAAACCCAAGTACTGACAACAGTTTCTTATAATGGCTGCAACAGTTTTAGCTATGACCAGAAATACAGTATTACCACTTTCTGAGGTCTTTGTCAGTACTTGAAAAAATTAAATACAGGGATAGCCAATGACCCAGAAATCCTACTCCTGAATACATACTTCAGAGAAAATTCTAAAGAAAGCCACTCACACACAAAGTCCAAATACCATTTATATCAAGTTAAAACACACACACGAAGCATCATACACATTAAGAATTAAAAAGACAGAATGGAGGGACATATAGTCATTATAACAGAGATTAAGGAATTGGACAGTAGAGATGGGAAATGGCAGTAGAGATGGGGAATGCATTAATATAAAACAAAAGAGGGTTTTGCATTAATCAATAATAATGTGCCATGAATGAACCGAGAGTTACACTTACTTCAGTAAATGTGGAAACTGAAAAGAAAGATATTTTCATAAGAACCTGAGAAAAAACAAACCTCATAGCCTTTGAATGTATACACTTATGAGCTTATTAAAATTCTATTACTGTTGGCCTTGAACTAGCAATCTTGGTAGCAGTTCACTACTGCTAAAAATAAACAAAATAACAATAAAAAATTTAATTTAAAAAACCTAAGCAGCCAGCCATTCAAATAAAGAGTTATGTGTTCTTCCATGCTCATGGATTGGAAGAACAAATATTGTTAAAATGTGTATAGTACCCAAAGCAATCTACAGATTTAATGCAAACCCTCTCAAAGTTATCAACAGCATTTTTCACAGAACTAGAACAATCCTAAAATTTACACGTAGCCACAAAAGACCCCAAATACCAAAGCAATCTTGGGGGGGGGGGCGGGGGGGGCGGGGCGCAGGTAAGCAAAGCCAGAGGCATCACAATTCCAGATTCAAGTTATATTACAAAGTTGTAGTGATCAAAACAGTATAGTACAGGCACAAAAAATAGACACATAGGTCAACGGAACAGAACAGAAAACCCAGAAATGGACCTACAACTATATGGTCAACTAATCTTCAACAGAGGAAAGAACATCCAATGGGAAAAGGACAGCAGCTTTATTTACAATAGCCAAATTACAGAAGCAGCCCAAGTGTCCATCGACTGATGAGTGGATAAAGAAGAAGTGGTGTATATATATAAAACGAAATATTATTCAGCCATAAAAAAGAATGAAATCTTGCCATTTGCAACAACATGGATGGAGCTAGAGTATAATGCTAAGTGAAATTCAGTCAGTCAGAGAAAGACAAATACCATATGATTTCACTCATATGGAGTTTAAGAAACAAAACAAACAAGCAAAGGGGGAAAAAAAGAGAAAGAGACAAAACAAGAAACAGACTCTTAATTATAGAGAACAGACTGATGGTTGCCAAGGGGAGGTAGGTGGGGGCATGCGGGAATCGGCTAAATAGGTGATGGGGAATAAGGAGGGCACCTGCTGTGATGAGCACCTGGTGATGTATGGAAGTGTTGAATCACTACATGTACAGCTAAAACTGATATAACACTGTATGTTAACTAAAATTAAAAACAAAAAGTTATGTGTTCCTACTACTCATAACAACTATTTTCCTATTGGAGTCTATGTTGTAGCAAACATGTTAATAATTGTAGCAAATTGAAGTCCATGTAATAAATCTGTTTCACACTGTAATCCCTAATAGATTCATCTCCTTGTATCCACTGGTTTATGAAAACTCGGATGCATCACAAGTAACCCCAGAACCACAGCCTTCTGGAATTATCTTTTTCCTGAAGATCTAATGAAAAGAAATCAAACCTCTTCTTTTACTATAAGGAAATTCAAGACCCTCCTGAATGTCTGAGGATTCCTGTAAGGGGCTTAGATGTCTTGGTTGTCACTCATGACTGGTATTCTCTGGCTTCTCTCTGAGAACCACTGAGTTTATTTACTGCAACTTATGTGCTCTACTTCTCTCAACTTTGCTTTGCTAACTAATTGTTGATGCTAGATAGTAGGCACCTAATAAATGCCATTAAAGTTACAAAATAAAAAGATAAAAGTTTCGGGGCACCTGGGTGGCTCAGTTGTTAAGTGTCTGCCTTCGGCTCAGGTCATGATCCCAGGGTCCTGGGATCGAGCCCCACATCGGGCTCCCTGCTCTGCGGGAAGCCTGCTTCTCCCTCTCCCACTCCCCCTGCTTGTGTTCCCTCTCTCGCGTTCTGTCAAATAAATAAAATAAAATCTTAAAAATAAATAAATAAATAAAAATAAAAAAATAAAGTTACACATAAAAGGAAAACCTAAAATTGTAGTCATTACAGCTCAGTTCTGGCAGCCCAGGATACCTATTCAGCTCTGAGCTCTTCCTTCCTTCTTCCACTCCTTACCAGCCTCAAGGAGACAACCAGGGGGAAAAAAAAAATTACTTGACATCACATAGCTCTCTGGATTCCCTCCCTTTCCCCAGGAGGAAGAGCTGAACACCCCCTTCCCTCCAATGTGGGATGCACTCAGTTACTGGGCTCCAGTGAACTTTGAAGTATGGAACAGGAAGTATAGTAAAATCAAACCTAAATCTCGTCATTCCACTAGCTACAACTGCAAACTGTATATGTAAAATACAGATTAGGGAAATGTATATACTTACTGTATATTAAGAAATCATTGTCCATTTTTTGCAGATAAAAATCATATCATGTTTATTGTTTTTAGAGTCCTGATCTTATGGAGATCATATTGAAATATTCACAGAAGAAATGATATGCTCCTTGGGGACAGCTACAAAATAATGGGGGAGACTAGTTGGGGTATAAACGACATAGTAGAGTCAACTTCAAGCTGGGTGAAGGTCTTTGGGGGCTCATTATTCTAGTCTCTTAACTTTTGCATATGTCTTTGCAAAGTCTTAAACACTCTATTAAACATTTTTAAAATAAATTTCTGTTGAGATGCACTTTCCCTCAAGAGAAACACTTATGATTATTAAGCAGATTACTTAGTATCTCCATCTCATTCATTTGTAGTCTTTTTTTTTTTTTAATTTAAATTTTGTTAACATACAGTGCAATATTGGTTTCTGGAGTAGAATTCAGTGATTCATCACTTACATACAACACCCAGTGCTAGTCAAAACAGTGCCCTCCTTAACCCATCACCCACCTAGCCCATCCCCCACCCACCTCCCTCCATCAACCCTGTTTGTTCTCTATCATTAAGATATTTGTAATGACATGGATGGAGCTAGAGTTTATTATGTTAAATGAAATAGGTCAGTCAGAGAAAGACAAATACCATATGATATCACTCATGGGTGAAATTTAAGAAAAAAATAGATGAACGTATGGGAAGGGGGAAAAGAAAAAAAAAAGCAGAGGGAAACAAGCCAAAAGTGACTATCATTTATTTGTATTCTGATTGCTTTGTCCACATTAAAAAAATACAAGAATATTTGTATTATAATCATAACCCAAGAGGCACTTTGACGACCTTACTAAGGCAGAAGTCTGTTCAAAGATGATCTGGTGTCACCTCTGACTCACCTGCTTTAAATATTTTATGGTAACAGAACTACATTTTGAAGTCAGCCTCACTGGGCAGCCTTCTGTATACACAAATTCATATAGAAAAAAAAAGAATAGGCATCAATGTATTAACAGTGGTCTTCTCTGTACAGTGAATTTCTAAAATATTCGCCTGTTATTCTAAAATCAGGAAAAAATTGACATACAAAATACATACAAAACAAAGACTCTGTCAAAATATAAGGGAAAAGGTAGCCTAGTGAAAGCAAACCAGTGACCTAGAAGTACACATAAATCTAGTCCTATCCTAAAAAGATAGTAAATCCAGAGAACACTTTTAACATTAAAGTTTTCTTCTCCATAAATTTATTTAGGGGAACTTCCAACTACAAACCCACGTTCCCAAAGCCCTGATGCTGGAAAAAGCGATGCCCCATACAGCACACATTAATATGGTATCTTGCTCACTAGAGAGAAAGATCCCAATGTAAACCAACATTCAGAATTACACATCAGAGCCTTGTGTGTTTGCCTGGAATAAGTTCCTTCCTAAGGGACTGGTCTACTGTTGGCGTACTGATGAAACCAGATTTCTGGGCCTGTAACCCAGAGGAACCTAAATTTGTGCACCCAATTGAGCTATTGCTCTCAAATCTGAGTTGACCAGTTGACCATCATCCACAGTGATACCCACCTCATTCATGATCACCTTTTACTCTGCAATAAGGAATTTTAGTATGCAATAATGATTTGCCAGAAATAAGGCTATCAAAATCTTACACTCATTCACTCATTCATTAAGCAAATACTTAGTAGGGCCCTATTCAAAGAGCCTGGGGTGTCCCCTTCTCCTTCAGCTCACTAAGCTCCATCCAAGCTTTGACAGTTCCAAGAATACACTGAACTCTTTGCTACTCCAAGTCCACAGTTTTCTATGCCTCCTACAGCCTCCTTCACAACTTTCTGGGCCAGACTAAAATGTTGCCTAATCATGGCAACCTACACTAGTCATCTTATTTAAAGTAGCCCTGCCTCCACCCTCAACACCACCCCCTTGGTCTTCACCACGGCACCTTTTTATTTAATAGCACAATTATTGTTTTATTTATATAGTGTTTGTCTTGCTCACTAGAACATAAACTCCATGAGAAGATGAAACCGTGTAAGTCTTGGCTAGATGTTCAATTTTTAAAAAATACTCAGCACAGAGGAAGTTGGGGGAAGATGGTGGAGAACCAGACTCATGTCACCCCACAGACACAACTACATCCAAAAATGATTTGGGGATTGGCAAACAGATCTTCCACAGCTAAATGTAGAGAGAAGGCCAGATGCAACAGGGTAGAAGGGCTGAAGACACATTTAGAAAGCAAACCCCTGGTGCAACTAGAGGGGACAGACTCCACACAGGACACCTCCAGCCCTGGGGACATGCACTGAGAAGCAGAGTCTCCCTTATGTCTGCTTTAGAAAACCAGCAGGGCTTAACTTCAGAAGCTTTAAAAATCAGGGGGCTTAACTTGCGAGAGCCGGCAGGTGAGAGAAACGGACCCTCCACCCTTAAAGAGGCAGCATACTAAATAACTCAGCCCTGGACACAGTACAGATGCAGCAGTTTGAAAGGTGCCTGGGGTATATGTGAAGATTTATTACCCAGTCTTAGAACGTGTGCCAGATGGGCAGGGATCCACCGGGGATTTCTCTGGGAACAAAAGCGCCGGTGGGTGCCATTTCTCCTGCCCTCACCCAGCCTGTTCCCCTGCAGACCTGCCCCACCCAACCCACTCACCTCAGCACGCGCCCCTCCAAACCAGCTCCTGCCCTGCCACACTCTACAGGCAGCCCTGGCTAGGACCGGCACCATTCCAAAGTGACTCCTGCCCTGGGGATGGGGGAGAGATAATCCAGCATGCCCACAGTCACGGCAGCTGTGCCTTTTAGTTGCCTCGGAGGGGGCAAGGCCTGTCATTTGTGTGCCTGAACTGGGCAGAGGTGAACTGCAGGCTGCTAGGCTGAGTACCAGCCCCAGCAACCAATGAGCCCACAGCAGCTTTAGTTGGGCTTCTCTACAGCATGAGGAGCAAACCTTGCACTGTGCCCCCAGAGGAGGTGAAGTGGCTCATTATAATCAGCTGGGCTAAAAGGCCAGCCCACCAACAAACATGCCCACAGCAATAGTATCTCAGTCAAAACAGAACTTACACATGCAACCCACACAGGGGACACCACTGGAGTGTGTGGTTCTGATGACCAGGGAGGGGATTATGCTACAGAGCAACACAGGACCTCTTTACACAAGGCCACTACTTTCAAAAGCAGGAGACAGAGCTAACCTACCTAATACACAGAAACAAACAGAGCATTGGACAAAATGAAGAGATGGAGGAGTATGTCCCAAATGAAAAAAACAGGACAAAATCAGAGATAAATCAGAGATAAGCAATATGCCTGATAAACAGTTCAAAGTAATGGTCATAAAGATAACAGATTTGAGAAAGGAGCAGGTGAGCTCAGTAAGAACTTCAACCAAGAGATAGAAAATATAAAAAATAACCAGTCAGACTTGAAGAATACAATAACTAAAAAGAAAAATGCACTACAGGGAATCAAAAGTAGATTAGAAGCAGAAAAACAGATCAGCAATCTGGGAGACAGGGTAAAGAAGAGCAACCCAACTGACGAACAAAAAGAAAAAAGAATGATTTTAAAAACTGAGAACAGGTTAAGGGAACTCTGTGACACCATCAAGCATAATAATATTTGCATTATAGGGATCCCAGAAAGAGGAGAGAGAAGGGGACAAACAACTTATGTGAAGATGTAATCTTCCTAATCTGGGGAAGAAAACAGACATCCAGATCCAGGAAGCACAGAGAGCCCCTACCAAGATGAACCCAAGGAGGACCACACTAAGACACATAATAATTAAAATGGTAAAAATTAAAGAATCTTAAAGGCAGCAAAAGTAGCAAAACAGCTACATACAAGGGAATTTCCATAGCTTTATCAGCTGATCTTTCAGGAAAAACTTTGCAGGCCAAAACGGAGTAGCATGATATATTTTCAGTGTTGGGAGAAAAAAAAACAAACCCTACAACCAAGAATACTCTGCATGGCAAGATTACCATTCAGAAGTGAAAGAGAGATACAGAGTTTCCCAAACAAAACTTAAAGGAGTTCATCACCACTAAACCAGCCTTACAAGAAAAGTCAAAGGGAAGTCTAAATGGTAAACAAAAAAAGGCTATACGTAGAAGAAATTATGAAGAAAAAAATTTCACAGGTAAAAGCAAACTATAATAAAGATAGTATCTTAATCACTAATAAAGCCAGGTTAAAAAAGAAAAGTAGTAAAAGCCATTATATCTACAAAAATCCAATGAAGGGATACACAAAATAGAAAGATATAAAACATAATATGATACACATAAAACATGGAGGGGAAGTAAAAATTCAGTGTTGTTAGAATGTGTATGAACTTAACCAACCAACAACCTAACATGGGATGCCATATATGAACCCAATGATAAGCACAAATCAAAAACCTATAAATAGATACACAAAAATAAAGTGAAAGGAATCCAACACAACACTAATGACAGGCATCAAACCAGAAAGGAAGAGAGCAAAAGAAGAAAGGAGCAGAGAAGAACTATAAAAACAACCAAAAAATAAGTAACAAAATGGCAGGAAGTTCACACCCCTGTCAATAATTACTTTAAATGTAAATGGACTAAATGCTACCATCAAAAGACATAGAATGACTGAATGATTTTAAAAAAACCAACTCATTTATAAGCTGCATAAAAGAGACTCACTTCAGTCCTATAGACACATACTGACTTAAAGTAAATGAATGGAAAAAGATATCCCATGCAAATGGAAGGAAAAAAAAGACCAGAGTAGTAATAATTATATCAGACAAAACAGACTTTATTATTTTTTTAAAGATTTATTTATTTTAGAGACAAAGAGAGCACAAGTGGGAGGGGCAGAGGGAGAGAGAATTTCAAGCAGACTCCGCACTGAGTGCACAGCCCGATGTAGAGCTCAATCTCATGACCCTGAGATCACAACCTGAGCCAAAACCAAAAATCAGACACTCACCCAATTGCACCACCCACGCACCCCAGGCAAAATAGACTTTAAAACAAAGGCTGTAACAAGAGACAAAGAAGGGCATTACATGATGTTAAAGGGATCAAAGAAGAAAATAGCAATTATAAATATCTATGCACCCAGCACAGAACACCTAAATACATAAAGCAGATATTAACAGACATAAAGGGAGAAACTGAGAGTAATACAACTATAGTATGGAACTTTAACACCCCACCCACATTAGTGTACATATCATCCACACAAAAAATCAACAAGAAAACAGTGGCTTTGAACAACACATCAGACTAGACAGACTTAAGAGATACATACAGAAAATTCCATCCAAAACAGCAGAATACACACTCTTTTCAAGTGCACATGAAACACTCTCCAGAAAAGATCATATGTTAGACCACAAAACAAGTCTCAAAAAATTTAAGACTGAAATCATATCAAGCACCTTTTTCAATGAAAATACTATGAAACTAGAAATTGATTACCAGGGAAAAAACTGGAAAAAAAAAAAGGTGGAGGCTAACCATGATACTAAACAACCAGTGGGTCAATGAAGCAATGAAAAAAGCAATGGTCCAAAATCTTTGGGATACAATGAGAGTTCTAAAAGGGAAATATATAGGGATACAAGCCCACCTCAAGAAACAAGAAAAAGCTCAAATTACAAGTTAACCTTACACCTAAAGGAACTAGAAAATGAAGAAACAGCCCAAAGTTAGTAAACAGAAGGAAATAATATGGAGCAGAAATAAATGAAAGAGATAATAAAATTTTTTAAAAAAAAAAAATCAGTGAAACCAAGAGCTAGTTTTTTGAAAGAGAAAAGAATTTGATAAACCTTTAGCCAGCCTCATCAAGAAAAAAAGAGGACTCAAAATCAGAAACAAAAGGAGAAAAACAACTGACAGTACAGAAATACAAAGAATTATAAGAGACTACAACAAAAATATTCTGTGCCAACCAACTGGACAACCTAGAAGAAATCAATCAATTTCTAGAAACATACAATCTTCCAAAACTCAATCAGGAAGAAATAGAAAATCTGCACAGACTGATTACTAGTAACAAAAATAAAACTTCCAACAAACATGTTGGGACCAGGACCAGATGGCTTCACAGGTGAATTCTACCAAACATTTAAAGACTTAATACTTACTCTTCTCAAACTATCCCAAAAAACAGAAAAGGAAGGAAAACGTCCACATTCATTTCATGAGGCCAGCATTACCCTGATACCAAAACCACACAAAGACACTATAAAAAAAGAGACTACAGGCCAATATCCCTGATGAACATGGACACAAAAATCCTCAACAAAATATCAGCAAACCACATTCAACAATATATTAAAAGGATCATTCACCACGACCAAGCTGGATTTATTCCAGGGATGCATGGGTGGTTCCAATTTTGCAAATCAATATGATATACCACATTAACGAGCAGGACAAAAACCACAGGATCATCTCAACAGATGCAGAAAAAGCTTTTGACAAAATACAACATCCATTCATGATAAAAACTCAACAAAGTGGGTTTAGAGGGAACATAACAACATAATAAAGGCCACATATGAAAAACCCAGAGCTAACATCATACTCAATGGTGAAAAAGTGAAAGACGTTACTCTAAGATCAGGAACAAGACAAGGATGCCCACTCTCACCACTTTTATTCAACATAATACTGTAAAGACCTAGCTGCAGCAATTATACAAGAAAAAAAGAAGTAAAAGACATCCAACGTGGTAAGGAAGAAGTAAAACTGCCACTATTGAGTAAAACATGTCACTATCATGGATTGGAAGAATGTCATTAAAATGTCCATACCAGGGGTGCCTGGGTGGCTAAGACGTTAAGCGTCTGCCTTCGGCCCAGGTCATGATCCCAGGGTCCTAGGATCGAGCCCCACATCGGGCTCCCTGTTTGGCGGGAAGCCTGCTTCTCCCTCTCCCACTCCCCCTGCTTGTGTTCCTGCTCTCGCTATCTCTCTGTCAAATAAATAAAAATCTTTAAAAAATAAAATAAATAAAATGTCCATACCACTCAAAGCAATCTACAGATGCAATGCAATCCCTACCAAAATATCAACAGCATTTTTCACAGAACTAGAATAATCCTAAAATTTGTATGAAACCACAAAAGACCTCGAACAGCCAAAGCAATCTTGAAAAGAACAGAGCTGAAGACAGCACAATCCCAGATTTCAAGATCTACTACAAAGCTGTAGTAATCAAAACAGTACAGTAGTGGCACAAAAAATAAACAGATCAATGGAAAAGGACAGAGAACCTAGAAATAAACTCACAATCATATAGTTAAATGAGGCAAGAATATACAACAGGGAAAAGACAGTCTTCAAAAACTGGTGTTGGGAAAATCAGACAGCTACATGCAAAAGAATGAAACTAGACCACTTTCTTACACCATGTACAAAAGTAAATTCAAAATGAATTAAATACCTAAATGTGAGATGTGAAACCATAAAACTCCTAAAAGAAAACATAGGCAGTAACTATCGGCCTTGCAACATATTTAAGAATGTCTCCTCAGCACATGAAACAAAAGCAAAAATATTAGGACTACACCAAAATAAAAAGCTTTTGCAAAGGAAACCAACAACAAAAGGCAAACTACTGAATGGGAGACGGTACCTGCAAATGATATATCCAATTATGGGTTACTGTCCAAAATACATAAAGAATTTTATATACATGTACAGCTCAACACCAAAAAAAGACACAATCCAATTAAAACATGAACAGAGCACCTCAACAGACATTTTTCCAAAGACATACTGGTAGCCAACAGACATGAAAAGATGCTCAACATCACTAATAAAGGAAATGCAAACCAAAACTACAATGAGACATCACCCATCTGTCAGAATGGGTAGCATCAAAAAGACAAGAAATAACAAGTACTGGCAAGGATGTAGAGAAAAGGAAACCTTCGTGTAGTGTCGGTGGGAATGAGAATTGGTACAACCACTGTGGAAAACAGAACAGAGGTTCCTCAAAAAATTACAAATAAAAATACCACATGATCCAGTAATTCTACTGGATCCCAAAGAAAATACCCCCAAAAAAGAAAATGCTAATTTGAAAAGATACATGCACTCCTATGTTTACTGCAACGTTATTTACAATAGCCAAGATATGGAAGCAGCCCAAGTGTCCACTGACTGACGAATGGATAAAGAGGTGGTATATTTATACAAAGTAATATTACTCAACCATAAAAAAGAATGAGATCTTGCCATCTGCAAAAACACAGATGGACCTAGAGGGCATCATGCTAAGTGAAATAAGTTAGAGAAAGACAAATACCGTGTGATTTCACATATATATACAATCTAAACAACAAAATAAACCAAAAAACAGACTCATAAATACAGAGAACAAAGTGACGGTTGTCAGAGGTGAGTTGGGTGGGGGGATGGGCAAAATAGATAAAGGGGATTAAGAGGTACAAACTTCCAGTTATATAGTAAGTCCGGTAGATGAAATGTACAGCATAGGGAATATAGTCAATAATATTGTAATAACACTACGTGGTGACAGATCGTGACTACACTCGTGGTGAGCACTGAGTGATGTATTGTGGAATCACTATGTTGTACACCTGAAACTAACATAACATTGTATGCCAACTATACTTCATAAGCAAACAGCACATCAGAATCTTCAAAAAATGTATCAAAATAAGTGAAAATAAATTTTTAGCTGTAAAACTGTTATTTTCTATCAACTAAATACTATCTAATTTAATTCTCCAGAACTATGGAGATCTGCTATCCCATTTATGTAATTTATCTATTTTCAAAGAAGAAAATCCCAAAGCATGGACCATTCTCTCACTTAATTTTAGAACCATTTTTATCATGATCTCTATCACTGCATTTCCAAGAGTCTTTCAGGAGCTCAGTATTTAAAAGGATTTGTCATTCTTTTCTCAAAAACCAGTATTATTCGTAGGAAACACTTACCTATATTCTTCAAACATAAACTAGATTTGGGATTTAATTCCGGTGATTTTTTTTTAATTTTCAGGCTTTATCTGAAACTCAAAAATAATTTTAAAACTCGTACCTGCCCCCTTTCCCCACCCATCCTCAGAAAGCCAGTGTTCATGCAAAAACAGTTTCAGAATGTCAAAACTGGAAAAACAAAGTTTCAAATAACCAAGGAATCCACAGCATTCTTAGAATCACCTGGAAAGACTGTACAGGGTCAACAATGGTATAAAACATGTGGACAAAGCATCTTGCTTTGATGCTCTGACCATTAACACATCACACAATTTCATCTCAACTACACCACTGCAAGGCTTTTTTGCATATCTTCCAACTCCTCTCATTTAATAATTGTCAAAAAAGATTTATTTGGGTAGGATAGAATGTACCTTCTTTCTCTCCTCTCCCAGGAGTATTTTGGAGAGATGTCCCATCCCAAGTATAAATATACCAGTGATTCCCAAACTCCAGTCTAGTAACTGATAGAGGCCCAGGATTAAGATGGTATGTTTTTTAAATCAACCTGAAATGCAATGAAAATAAGGACACAACTGGATTTTTCACAAAACTAAATGTATTCCACTTAAAGTACCTGTTCCTCATTCTGAAATTATGTTCCGTTATTTTTTAAGATTTTATTTATTTGAGAGTGTGAGAGAGAAATCACAGAAAGGGAGAAGCAGGCTCCCTGCTCTGCAGGGAGCCCGACACGGGGCCAGACCCCAGGACTCTGGGATCTTGACCTGAGCCAAAGGCAGACACTTAACCAACTAAGCCACCCAGGTGCCCCCTTTGTTATGTTTTAAAATGCCTTTTCTCTTCTGAAATGGCGATAGAAGATGGTATTTTTAACATCCTTATCTGGCAAAATAAACATTGGCAATCTCTAGAGAGTATCCAAATAACTTAATGTTTTTATTATTTATAAAACCCAAAGCTGTGGAAAACTAATACTGATAGAGGAAGAAACAAGTTTTTCTATAAAAGCAGGCCCTGAAGCATGTCAGGCCAACCCCCATATTTCTGGAAGCTTATGTTGAACATGTAGTTAAAACAAGAGCTCCTTTCCTCCTATTCCACTCTAGGAACGGCTAGGAATTCCCTTCACGGTGTCCCTTGAATCTGTCCTGCTTTTCTTCTGACTTGGCTTTCTGCTAGTTATCAAATGTGAATATAAAAATGATGGGGCAATCATGTTGACATATTTCGCAAAGCACTGTAACGACAGAATAAGAAGGTACAAGGTAGAATGAAATACTTTAGAACCCTTGAATAGTAAAGATGAATGTATAAAAAAATTAACGGGGGAGGGGTGCCTGGGTGACTCAGTCAGTTAGGCGTCTGCCTTCAGCTCAGGTCATGATCCTGGAGTCCTGGGATTGAGCCCTGTGTCGGGCTCCCTGCTCAGCGGGGAGTCTGCTTCTCCCTCTGCTCCTCCTCCTCCCCGCTCATGTTCTCTAATAAATAAAATTAAAAAAAAAATGACATGGACAGAGGAAGTGTAACCAAGAAGAGTCAAAATATTTACTACATAAGGTCTCTAACTTAACAGTGGATTCTATTACCTACTAGAGGGAGCTGGTGAAGTAGAATGGAAAATGGAGAGGTTTTCCCACAGAAGCAAAACAGGCCTGGATGCCAGGGCAGCCTTCATGAGCCAGTTAACCTAGATGGTGCAGGAAGTACACCTAATGCAGAAATCAGAAGCATCTCTCATGGGACTAAATTTAAAGGCAGGAAGAAGGCTGGATGCTCCCAAAGGATATTTGTTAAATTTCCTTTGTCTGTAAGTAAAACCAGTCATTCCTTATACCACTTTGATGCCAACATAAGAGAAAGCAGCTCCCTAAATTCTCCACCTCCTCCTATTCCAAATTGGGAAACAGAAGATCTTCTTCCCAAGGGTACAAGCAAGCATCCACAAGTTCAGCTCCTCCAGGCCGGCTTTCATTTACACATTCATCCTAAGATAGGATCATTCTGAAAATGGGTTGTGTCAAATTATGCATCCTTTTTTTGTGTGTGGTAAAATATACCTAAAATTTACCATTTTTGCCATTTTAAGTGCAGTAAGTTCAGTGGCACTAAGTACAGTTGACCCCTTGAACAACACATGCTTGAACCGCATGGGTCCACGCGTATGTGGATTTTTTTTTTCAATAAACATGTGGGAAAAATTTTGGAGATTTGCGACAATTTGAAGTAACTCACAGATGAGCTGCATAGCCTGGAAATATGGAAAAAACTAAGAAAAGGTTAGGTATGTCACAAATGCACAAAATATATGTAGATACTTCTTTTAACATTTACTACCATAAAATATATACAAATCGATTATAAGAAGTTACAATTTACCAAAACTTACACAAACACTAACAGGTCATACCCTGCACCATTCATAGTTGAGAGAAATGTAAGCGAATATGAAGATGCAGTATTAAATCACAACTGCATAAACTGTACTACCGTAATAATTTCACAGCCACCACCTGTTGCTACTGCAGTGAGCTCAAGTGTTGCGAATACCCACTTAAAATGCTCAGTGGCGCTAATCATCCCCGCATGAGCACTGCACGGAAAAGTGATCTCTAGAGATTCTATTAATAAAGTTTCAGAGCAGAAAAGTTACATACGCAGATTTTGCACAGGGGGATCGGCGCCCCAACCCCCATGTTGCTCAAGGGTTAGCTGTACAAGTCACACAGCTGCTGTGCACCCCAAATTATGCAAACTCTCGTGGGTCCCCAAAGATTCTGCAGGCTGTTTATGGTAGGTTTTCATTTGCACAAGAGCATATTTTTGCTCCACATTCCCTGAATCTTTCCATTTTCTAGGGCTTATTCCTGAATGAGAGACTCCTGTTTTCTGTACCGTAGAATACCAGTGGTATTACAACCCAGGTGCAAAACGATACTGATTAAATTCCCCCGGACACCAAGTTAAAGCTCGGGTCAGATGCACTCGACTTGACAAGTCAGTTATGAAAGCAACTATTACATCTGTCTATATTTTAGTGAAATGAAGATTTATAATCCCTTCTTTTTAGCAGCCTTTAATTGAGATAGCAGACATACAGAAATTATATATTTAAGGGGCACAACTTAATGTTTTTATATATATGTATACATTGTGGAAAAAAAAAATCAAGCTAAATAAATATCCATACATAGTTACCCTTGTGTGTGTGTGTTAAGTAGATTTAAGACCTGTCCTCTTAGAAAATTTCAAATACTCCTCTACTCAGCAGAAAAGACTCAACTAAGGAGAAACTCTTCATTTCCATGAGCACTGTGGCTGTGGTATAATTGGGAGCCACATAAAATTAAAAGGCTTTAGTCAAATAACCCAAACTCAATACTCACAACAGATAGCATGTAGCGAAGTCCAGAGCATTAATAGTTTTTGCCTCATCAAAAGATACAGAATATAACAGCTTTTGCTTTCATCAATCTGCTACAGATGGCTTATCCTAACAACCAATTTTCCACTGTCCCTGCTGCTTCTTAATTTTTCAAGATGTAAACGCCTGAGTGTACCTAGGACTGTCATGCGCTATCACAAGGCAATCAATATGTCAAAATTTATTTAATGACAAAATTGCACTTGAACATTACAACTAGCTATTCTTACCTTTTTTCTGTAAGGCTTACATATATAATACCACCACTTTTGTCAAAGGAAACTATCGATTTCCCTTTGAATTTGTTGGCTGGTTTATTAATAAAGAGATCTATTGTTTTGTAAATGAAAAAACACAGGGGTCTCAGGCTCCATCCTTATCTGCTCTGGCTAAGCTACTGAAAAAAAGGGGTCTTTCTTGCCCACACACTCACTGTCATGGCAAGATTACCATGAACACTCAAGGAATGCTGACTGGAGACTATCATCACTGTACTAATTCATTCACCTTATGAGTTTAATTCAGGGGAAATATACCTGGATAATCCTATGAATATAGCTTGCAGGATAATTACAGCACAGCCAGAAGAACCACCAAATGAAAAGCTCTCGGGAGTGCTGAACAGCAAGCTCTACTAAACAAACATACTGATCATTCTTAAGGCTGTAGTTATATTTAAACCAATTTGCATGGCAGTTCATTTCACAGAAATTACTTCATGGCTTCAGGAATCCCCTGTGAAATCAGTTACCAGCACTACCAATTTAAATTTTTTTTTTAAAGCAGACTAATAAATAATGAACTGATCACTGAACCATCATGTCTTCATACAGACCTACATCAGACCAGATTTGCTTATTTCACAGGTTGCCAATTATCTTGCTAAAAATTAACACGTACTCCATCAGGGGATATTGCTCCATTAGGAAGATAAGGAATAGAGGATTAAATCAGTGAGCAGGTCATTCATGGGCCGGGAGATTTAAAATGAACACCAGGAGCTAAAATTCTTAAGAAAACTAAACAGTGGGGCTCAAACCATTAACCTGATGAATAAATTAGTTGGAAGCACTAAGTCAGGTCAAAGTCACACTGGCAGTGAAACAATCTTCAGCAACATACAGTCAGTCACAGGCCATTAAGCGAACACGGATTTAAAATAATACCCCAGCCACCATAGCGAATCAATCATAGCACCATTTCCCAGAGATCCTGGACTGAACAAATCCACTCTCACTGCGCATTAGTTATCACAACAGGGTGCTCACTGTGTACCAAGCACTGAGCTCAGAACTACATGGGAAGCATTTCATTCTAACATTATTCTTTAAGTCAGGTACCATCATCCTCGTTTTATAAATAAGAAACTTGAGGCTTAGACAAGTGAACTTGGCAGAGCAACTCAGAAGGTCTCAAAGCTCAGATTTGAAGCCAGAGTTTGATTCAAGAGCCCTGTCCTCAACTAGGATACAATCCTGTCTTCCAAACCACTGTAGATGTCACATGAGCTAAAACCCATGCAACTCCAGACAGCAGAAAGAACACTGGTCAGAAAACTCAGCAGACTTATGTTTCTTCAGCTTACACTTAACTATACTTACGAATTTGAGCCTTAATTGACTCATCTGGAAAAAGTTCAAGTCTTTCTCCACTCACATGATTGTTGCAAAGCTAAAACAACTTAGTACATAAAATTATGATAATTCTGATCTACAGTCTAGTGACTTCTGTATCTGCAACTCTCGCACATTAGGATCACACTGCTATGTTCATATAATGGCCATAATGGGCTGAGGAATGCAATTTGAGATCCAGTGGTTCTCCAGGACAGGCAGAAGCCCCCTACGGGCCTTCCCAATTCTGACTTCTTGTCTTAAGAGGACATTTGTCAGAATGAGTTGTGTTCCACAGGCAGATTATTCTAATACACCCTCTGGCTTACAGAGCATTACACCTTGGGCAGCCAACGTTTTATAAAATGAGCACAGTGATAGCGTAACACATAATATCTCTTCAAGAAACCTTACTTACAGAATCCCTCTATGATGACGGACTTGAATTTCTTGGGTGCAGTGAAAAGTAGCCATTCCAGAGCTCTGTGAGTTTGATAACAATGAGCCCAGATTTGCCCCAGTTATTTTATTCTTGATGTATAAAGCAAAACAGAGCAAGTTCACCTGCTGTTTAACATACGAAAAGTTAACCCATCCCTGATGTCATCATGAGAATTTAAACATTAGCCATGCCACTGAGAAAAAAGCCACCATTTCAAACTACTAAATAATAGATGGTACAAAAACGTTTGCATTTCAATAGAACTAGCTTTATTATTATTATTATTTTTTTTTAAACAAAAGAAATGGTCTAAAAGCAAATGCAGATATGTACCGAGGGATGGACATGACCTGGTACTTACAGAAGAGCTGCTGTGCCATAAATGAAAACAGAATGTTAGGAGAAAAATGGTATTTCAGGTGCTGTCTGCTTGAATAATCTGGAGACGCAAGTTAACTGAAAGAAGGTGCTGTCCCAAGCAATCAGCAGGAACAAAAAACAAAACCAAACACAACCACCAGCAGCTGCTTCCCAAGAACTATGTGCTGACAGCATGAGAACTGCCATCAACTCACAGTCTTCTCATTTTCCCCGTTTTCTATAATTTTCCTCTTCTTTTCATCTGTTTTCTTCTTGAAGATGTTATTTCGGTAAAACTGAAGTTCTTTGATGCTTTCGCTAATGTCATCGAGAGCCCTACAAGCAAACACATCATACTGAATTGAAATGTCCACGGAGGAAGTAAGCAATCGACAACGTAGCTTCTTACAAGTAACAACAGGTATGACTGCAAATGCCACTGATACCATCAAGAAGAGGAACATTCCAATAAAGCAAATTTAAGTACTTTGTTAAAAAGAAAAGTCGGATTAAAAAAAATTTCCTAAAATATATCAGATTATAAAGTCTCCTAAACTGTCCTATAAGATGGTGAAGTGTTCCACGGAAAAAAAGAATTCCAGGGCTAAGTGAGTTTAGGAAAAACTAGATCAAGCATTCCTTTCCTGAACTTATTTACTAATGTGTACTGTGAATTTCCAAGGGGAGGCTGTACTAGGCACACAGTAGTTCTAAAACTTAACCACATGTGTGGAATAATCATTAACAGCTCATGGAACAGAGTTTGGGAAACACTGTGCAATACTTAGAGACATCCCTATACAAAATATACTGACCTGCTCAAACAGGACTCATGACTCAGTCATAATAAACACTGATCATCAGACAGTACCTAACCATAACAGAGGATCTACCTCCTCTCTGGTAGAGATTTGTGCTACCATCAGCTACAACACCCTCTCTTCTCCAAAATGCTCTCATCTGTTGTAGTCTGAGAAATCAAGTAACCGAGATTACGAGACCTGTGTGCAGGCCAATCAGTAAGCTCTGAATGATAAGCCAAGGGCTTCTTCTAGAGAATAAACCGCACAAATGTTCATGCGAGAATTTTACAATGGTTATTGTTGTGGCTAAAACGACAGTTTTGCTTTCTTCCCTGGTATTGGATATGTGGTGGAGAGCAGACTAAATCAAGGTACACAACATCTTACCTACAACACTTCAATCCAAAAACATTTGAAAATCCAAAGTACTTTTGTGACTCGCTCTGTAGCAAAACCTGATCAATCTTGACATGGGGCTCTTTATACTCATCAGTTATGCCATTTGGTGTGCATGCCCATACATTTCGCTGCAGAAACATCCGTGTGTTTGACCATGGGATGCTTCTTCAGACCTTCTAAGGCATGTTATATAACGGTAAATACCACAAATACACTACTACCTTTCTAAAGCTTGAAAATTTCCGAAATCCGAAAGACATCAAACCCTAATTATTTCAGATAAGGTATTCTAAACCTGTATTGTGCTGTGGTCCGTGCAATTCCCCCGCAAAGAAACACTAGCATGCCAGGCTCCTTATAGCAGGGACTCGGTCTTTCTGTTTGCCTAGAACTGTGCACGTAGGCACTCAGCAAAGGGATGAACTCAAGGCTGCCCTTAGAAGTCAGCTGCTAGGGGCGCCTGGGTGGCTCAGTTGGTTAAGCGACTGCCTTCGGCTCAGGTCATGATCCTGGAGTCCCGGGATCGAGTCCCACATCGGGCTTCCTGCTCAACAGGGAGTCTGCTTCTCCCTCTGACCCTCCCCCCTCTCATGAGCTCTCTCTCTCTCAAATAAATAAATAAGACCTTAAAAAAAAAAAAAAAAAGAAGTCAGCTGCTAAATCCCCAACCGACTTTTATGGTTCCTCCTGAATGATGATAAAATTAAAAAAAAAAAAAAAAAGTAAAAGAGCCAGTACAGGACACTGGGTAAACAAAATCTTCAATTTCTTGTGTACCTGTGCCTAAGTCTGCAGACTTAATAGAAAGGATCTGAAACACTCAAAAGTGTCAAAGTTAGGCTAACTATGTTATATAACTGTCCACAAAGTGTTCTAATTAATTTTAAGTGGCTACAAGTATTCGTATTCTTGCTGGGAAGAATATCAATACTGCTCATTACTAGAAAGATTACAGACTGTTTCATCATACCTACAAACTAAGCTATCTTTTAGTGTTAAAAGATGCTATCCATCTCAGAAAGGACTACTAGAATCCTGACGAGAATTCCTAATAATCTTAGCAAAAAGAAAAAAAAAAATTTATGCTAGTTGACCTTTGTTTTTCCCCCCAAGAAAAAAGAGTAGAGAACAGACAGTATTTTAAGCAGTCAGGAATTTGGGGGTTATGTGTGTGTCAGATTGCCAAGTGCTTGGAAGGACCCAAACTTACCTGTGAGAAGCAGCCTTCTTTGGCGCAAATTCATATTCTTCTGGATACCAGCGTCTATACACAGCAAAAATGGAACTCTCAAAGGAAACTGTCTCAAATATACTGGATAATTACCTCCTTCCAGTCATTTATTAACACTGAAAAAGGCATTTGGGTTGTGACTATCAAGATGCTTCCTTGCCTGGGACTCTCTTTTCCACCCTCTCTTCACCCTAGATACTCTCTTTAGGCAAGCTCACCCATGTCTACGATTCCTAGATTCACTCCATTCCAGCCGTCTCCTAATTTGTCATGGATAGCCAACCACCTGCTGGACATCTCCACCTACAAATCCATTAGACACTTCTAATCAACATATATAAAACTACACTTCTCCTCAAGACCTCCCTTCTCCCATCCACCAAATCTGCTTTTGCTCCTATTTTCCCCTTTATCTTTGAACAATTCCATCATCTGCCTACCTGCCCAAACCAGGAACACTAGAATTGCTTTAGAGATCTTCCTTTCCCTCACTCCCCCATTCAAGCATTCCATACCATGCCAAGAGATGTCGCAGATGGGACATTCTCCGCACCCTTCTCTGCCACCCAAATGCCATGTCCCTAGCTCATTCTTCCTTCAAGATAAGGCAAAAATCTCCTTTCTTATCTCCCTTTTCTTGCCACCTTATAATCAGAATGACCTAATCGTATCACTCATTGCTCTACTTACACTTTTTGAAAGGAACCCATCCCTTACGTTAACCAACTCAGCCCACCACACAAGCCCTTCACGATTTGGCCTCACCTCTGACCTTTTGCAAACTGCATGCTTGGCACTCCGGCATTGATGAACTATTTGTAATTCCCTTATCTTCCTGAGCCCTCATTTCTTCATACTTCTGCCCATTCTCTGGAATCCTCCTGCCTCATTTAAATGCCAGGAAAACATCCAACTCCTCTTTACATCTCAACTTAAATCTCCTAGGTAAAGCTTTCCCCGACTTCCCATTCTTCACTCCAACAGCTAGGGGCTCCTTCCCCCTGGTGCCCTCAATATTCAATATGCACATTTCCATTACAGAAGTCATCATACAGTATATGAGTCAGGTGTGTTTTTTACACATCTCTCAACCCACTAGATTCTATGCTATTTCAAGGCTTTTCATCTGTTACGTTCCCAGCACATAGGCCAATGCCTGGCACATAATGGTGTTCAATAAATTTTCTGGACTAATGAAATTTATACAGAAGATTTTCAACATTGTTTCCATTTCTCACCAGTCCAGAATCAACTAAGGACCTGTCCAAGTGAGGAAGGGATGAAGTTATGCACCCACCTGGCTCCCACAGTTCTATCGTTCTATTCAATTACTTTCCACAAATTCTCAATTAAAACATGCTAAATGAGGCAATTTAATGGATCCTAAATACAGCCCTTACCTGCACAGTTCTTTAACAGTGCTCACATCAATTATTCTATAATGAAGATGTTTCATGAACTGGGGCATGTATTTGTCAAGAAACTTCTTATCTGCATGAACTGAATTTCCTAGAAAGACACGAAGCATACTGCATCTGTGTATTTCTAGCAATATACAACAGGATACAAAAATTCATTAACTGGTATTGAAATGGAGAGTTTTTTTTTTTTTTTTTTTTTTTTTTTTAAGTCAAACAACTCCTAAAAGCATCTTGGAATTCCTAAATCAGGTTTGAGTGCATTTGATTATGTTGCAAGTATAGACTTCTGAGTAGTCAGTCTAGCTCATAATAAATTTATAAACAGCCTCTCTATGGACAAAAGGATAAATCTACCATTCCACATACTTAAAATAATGCACAAATCTATTTGTTACTTTTTCAGATCATATCAGATGTGCAAATTTTCTCCCAGTGTCATGAAAGCCACACTATTAACACTAAAAACTTAACTGAACCACATTAAGTAAATAAAGCTTTATTCACATTCCAATTTTAACAAATCATATCCATATTCATGTTTCCATACAGTAATTTATATTAAAAACACTAAATTTTAAATAAGTACTTTAAAACAGACAGCAGCCACACTAACTAGAGGGAAAATATATATACAACATATACTCTAATACTTAATGTCAAAACTTTTTTTTTTAATGAAATTTAAGGAAAGTGTAGGTTATCATATCAATTTACATATACAAATGCAAATACACCTCCACAGACCATTAACTCCTCTGACAATGGCAGGACTTTCAAAATCCTAGTAGAACTGGCCCGGTTTCTTTAAGAAGTCAATGTCACACAGGGAAAAAGGAAAAAAAAAAAAAGGTGGACATTTTAGATTAAGAGACTAAAGAGACAATAATAACCAAATGAAATGCATGAGTCTTGACTGAGTGCTGGTTCAAAAACAATTAGACATTTTGCACGTGGACTAGATGTCAAATGATATTACTGAATTATTTTTAATTACCTTAAATGTGATAATGATACTGTGGCTACAGAAGAAAATGTCCTTATTCTTAGGAAATGCTTGATGAAGTATTTAGAAATGAGGTGTCAAAACGCCTACAATTTACTTTCAAATGTCCGACAAAAAAACAGACAGGTAAAACAAACATGGCACAAGGTTAAACCATTCATTACCAAATCCAACTTTCCTGTACGTGTTGAAATTTTTCCATAATAAAAGTATGAAGGAAAATTTTACTGAATGAGTCTATGTACCCCAGATCCCATGTTGGGTTTCAGGGCAGTTTCCCAATACTCATAAATTATACAAGGAAACTTGAACAGAAAATTAAGATGTATAATCCAAGTCAGGGTAAGTGGAAGGCATGATGGTCTTAGTTGATCTTTCTGGAACTGCAGTCTCTTGAACCACTACAATAGAAGACTATCTACAAGGTATTCATAGGATTGGATTTTACCTGCAAGTGGACAGAGCCCCGGAGGAGTCTGCTGTCGTACAAAGGACAGAAATTCATACTCTGCCTGCTGCAATGTCATTGTACTCTCCTTCACTGCCTTGGTTAGACCAGACTGCAAGAGAGAATCCCCAGCCCCCACCAGAAACACATCAAGTCAGTTTTCAAAGGCATCCAGAAATGAAACTTCACTGCTAAAATGGGCAAATATAACCACAGATGGACCATTTATAAAGCTCAAGTTCACAATGAAACTGCCATCTTTGCTCTGATTTTTTCTTAAAGAATCCAGGTCAAATAAGCTATGTTCCTGATTGTTAATAGCATTTCCACACAGTCAAAAAAAGATGGTGCTCAAAGTCCAAGCTCTGGGAAAAAACAACTATTAACAGGAAAACAGCATTCCCCCTTTTCTGAAAGTTGATGTCTAGCCTTATCCAAAAGACTGATTTGAGCAATACTTGACAATCCGCAATGCGTTCGCGACAGACTGAATGCAGGAGAGGAAAAAAGAGAACATTCAGGAGATGATCTCGAGAGGTCCCAAAGATGACAGGTAAACAAGCAAGCAGTCTCCCAGGCTTGCCAAGCAATCTTCCTCTAACCCTTTTTAGAATCCCATCCAACAATGGTATAGGATTCAGATGTGGGAGCAACACGCTTGTTACTGATCCCCAGAGCAGCGCTCCTGTTATTTTGGTAATGTTACCTTCCCATGATGCTCCTTACACCAATCTGACATGCTGTCCAGTAACTCATCTGGCTGTTTTATAATCAGGTTAGGACCCTGTGGATGGGAAAAGCCATTAGTCATCCAGAATTGACAGGGATAACCGTGGTTTCTGAGGTAAAGTTTACGCTGCTGTCAGG
This sequence comes from Neomonachus schauinslandi, assembly GCF_002201575.2. Classification (NCBI taxonomy): domain Eukaryota; kingdom Metazoa; phylum Chordata; class Mammalia; order Carnivora; family Phocidae; genus Neomonachus; species Neomonachus schauinslandi. The sequence continues at coordinate 100,062,140 of NC_058413.1, forward strand.
ATTCAATAGATAGACAGCAGAGAAAGAGATGAGGGCCCTTTGTTATCTCTGTAAGTGGTCCTTATTCATTCCAGCACTGTTTACAATGGCTAAAAGGAATGCATACATGCACGTGCACACACGCATGCACACACACCTCTGGAAAGTGAAATGCCTAACAGAGGACATTGGTTGTCTGTCAAGGATCAGCAAACTATAGCCCCAGCCTTTGGCTTTTTTTTTTTTTTATCCAGCAAGCTAAGAATAATTTTTACAATTGTAAAGAGTTATAAAACAAACATGTGACAGGTATGTGGAACTCCAAATGTAAAATATTTACTATTCGGTCTTTTTTCAGAAAGAGCTTGCCAACCTCTAACTAGGAGTTCATTTTGGAAAGTGTCTATATTGCCAAGTGAAAAAAGCAAACTGCAGAACAGTATATATGTGCATGTGATTTCGTGTACACGTGTTTAAATTAAAAAACACACATGTATATATGCATACAAAATACCAAGAAAATATACAAATTTTGGGGAATAGGATGCAGCAGCAGAACAGGGCAAAAAAACCCAGCTTTCTACACATACATTTTGGATAAAGTTATACTGTTTAACAATATTTTTGTATCAAAAGGTTAAAGGTAACTGGCAACATTTGGAAAAAGAAAAAAAAAAGTAACACGTGGCTCTCAAATCCTCCACTCCATTTAACAGAAAATTGAACTTCTGAGTGTCTCAGACAGAGTCCCAGCAGTCACAGAAGCCTGACTTGTGGCATTAAAATAAGTCTTCATGGGTATAGTTTCTCCTGTACGATGGCGATAACAAACTGCCCCCCCCCAACGGAATGTTTAACATAGGATAAAAGAAATTATAGATATCAAAGTTCTTTGAACTTTTGGAAGTATTCTATGAATCCAAGGTATTATTACTACACTAAGGTGGTAAAAATAATTTGCGATCACTGAGAGGAATGACTAGAATTTGACTATTTGACATCTTAAAACTAACAGGGAGTTTCAGCCAAATAAGAAAATTGGTAAAGGCAATCCCCAAGAAGCAAAAAATTTGTTCTGATTAGTTTTTTAAAAAACCAAAAAACCTCATACTGTTAAAAAAACAAAAAACAATTTCAAAAAACCATGATGGGAAAAGCAAACTATTAATCTAAGGCTATCTAACTTATTTTAGGTCCCAGTTTGGCACACTAAACTACCTACAGAAAAATTTTCAGGGTAGGATGTTTACTCTTCTACCAGCATAAAACATTTTCCTCAGACTCATATACAAGAATAAAACATATTTTCCACAGAAAGGACACTTAAGAGCCCTGAGCATATATTTTTTAACATTCTTATCCTCATCTGACTGAGTCTATTTACAAATGCCACACTCATCGGCAGCTGTGTGAATACAGACCCAAATTTCCTCTAGGGTACATACTAACTAACTGGTCCATTAAACTGTCAGTATTTCACATTATATCAACAGTCTAAAGGAAAAGCTCTTCTTCAGCCAAGGGTAAGTAGGGCTCACAAAATAAAGACACTTCTCTTCCCTATTCATCCGTACTAAATTCCAAGTGACAGGAAAAAACAACCAAACCTAAAACACAGAACTTTATTTATATAATGTTAAAAAAAAAAAAAAAAGGAAAAGAAAGGAGCTAGTTGTTATGATGCGAAATACAAAGTCTCATGATTCTCCTCCAGCTGATGTATCAAGTGGTACTCCAGATGTATGCCTGGTACTCTACAAAAGTCACAATTCATCTATAAATACCTTCTCCTGTCCCTTACCTACCAAGATAAGTCTTACTGTGCATTTATGAAATCTATCCAGTGTCAGCAGCACATCACTCCTGCTCTCTGGGAATTGATTTTAACAGGACTACCTTTTCCACAAACATCCCCACTGTGTTCCTATTCTAGAGTTTCTTATGGCCTCTGAAAATCCTGACAATATGAGACCAGGGACCAATTCCAGACCAGACGCCCTCACACACTTCTCAAATGCTTCATAAGTGGCCAAAAGGCAACAGGTGTGTTGTTTTGCTTAATGTTTCAGCTAAAAGCAGCATGTTAAAACCTTAATCATGCCCAATATATCAACAAGAGAGTATTCTGATTCTGCCTCAACAGGAATTCTAAAATCTTAATATAGATCTAGACAAGCACACATCCTAGTTGAGAAGGCAGAAACTGGACACAGAGAATCGAGTTAAAATTAAGGTGATGACATACAGATATTTTGGCCTGAGTCACTAATCCTGATGACACAACAGCTGGTTGTCTTATTGGTTAGAAGTACTTTACTCAAACCACCTGGGTTAAATTCCTGACTGCCCCAGTAATAAGCCAGGTGGCCTTGGGAAAATTACCCAATATCTCCATGCCAAAACGTCCTCTTCTATGAGTGCAACCACCTCACCTCCCTTATAGTTGTTGTAAGGACTAACAGTGTATACATGTAAAGCATTTAGAACTGTGGGAGGCACACAGTAAGGTCTCAGTAAACAAGGGCATGTAGGTTTCTGTAATTTTTGGCATGGATAACTGAAAAATAGCTAGACTGTGAGATAGACTACTTTGGTTCCAGAACCAACCCTACCATGACCTAGCATATTCCTTGGGAACTTAACCTATATGGACCTCAGTTTTCTTATTTTTTAAATAAGGAGATGGGGAAAAATGATTTAGATTTCTCATACACTCTAAACAGTATGACTGTATTACGTGGCATCACCTACTTCAGCCAAAATGTTGAGATCAGAGTCAGTTATCAGACAGGCCATCTCAATAATCTGGTCCTTCTCAATGTCCAATCCTGTCATCTGCAACCAAAAATAAATATGTAACACACCAAACCATCTTTCTGGTCTATTTTACCCAATTTTATTGAACAGTAATTCCCTCAAGCATATTCCATTTATATCCCGTAGCCAGGATAAAAGAGACAACAATGCTTCTCTGGCAAGCCCCCAAGACACTAAATATGAGTCACTTATTCAGTGAATATTTACCAAGGGCCTGCTATATGTCAGGCACCCCAGTTCTACTGCAGGACAGATGCAAAGTCAGCAAAATTGAGTGCTGACAGCATTCAATTTGGTAAGAGACTACTCACATCACTACATCTCTGCAGTTTACAAAGTTTTCATATTAATTACACCTCTTGATCTTCATCACAATCTAATGTAGAAAGCACTGTTATTACCCCCATTTCATATATAAAAAACTGAAGTTCAACCGAGGCGGGGAGTCTTCAGCATGGGTATGGAAAACCTCGAGGGATCAGAACTGGGTTCTAGTCCCAACTCAGAACCTAACCATGACCTTGAATGAGCTCAATCCTCTCTCTGGGCCTCGGTTCTCTCGTTTATGGAATAAGAGGTAAGGCTGAGTCATCTCCGGAGTCCCGTCCAGCTATAACAACCTAGGGTCCTGTTAAGACTGCGGAAGGAGAGTCTGGAGTCTAGCAAAGTCGCTGTCCCAACCCCCCACCCCAGTGACCCTAAACCCAGAGGAACCAAAGCGTTAGGGAGGTTTACATCTGGGTGCAGGGGATTGGGGGGAGCCATATGGATGACTCTTCCCTTTGGAAAACAAACCCCACAGCCCAGCACAGTCCCCAACACTACAGGACTCCAGCCTGCCGACCTGCCCCGCGCAGCACACAGCCCGGCGGCGCTCACATGCCACACCTGAGACCCAAAGACCCGCCGCTGTCCGCGGACAGGCTCAGCTACTCCGTCTACGCGCGGAACCTCACTCGCCTCCCCTCATCCCCGCCGACCGCACTCACCTCCAAGTCCACCCAAACCATCCGCTGAGCCATGCTCTCCCCTGCCGCCATGGCTGCGCCACCTTCGCGGACACCCCGCGACCCGAACTGCCCGCGACTCCCACCCACACCTCGCAACAGCCTGGAGCCCAGGGAGCCGCCTAGCATCACCCGGCACGAGCCGCCACGGCCCCAGCCTCTCAGCCGGCGCTGGCGCAGGCGCGATGGTCGCTAAACGTCGCAAACCCGCGGGGAGGCGCAGGAGCGAAAACCACAAGTCCCAGCATCCTGTGCGCCAGCTGGCCCTGAACAGCCCGGCTTAGTTGCCGAATGGGATGATGGGAGTTGGAGTCTCGCCCGGTGTTCCGACCGGTTTCCCCCACCCCCGCCACGTGTTTTCGGATGTTACTGGACGCGCATGTTTTTCAGAACTAAGTTTATTCGTTTCACAGTTATTTCCTGACTTTGGATTAGTTGCAAAGCGCCTAGTTGAGAAAGAAGTCTTACTTTCTTTGGTCAAAAAAGACCTGATTATTTATTATTGTTTATCTTTTTTGGTCCCCCCTTTACTTACCTGCTCCTCCACTCCCCACTGGGTATTTTTCTCATCGACGTAAGGCAGCAGTGCGGTGTGCTTCTTTTTTAGGCCAGAAGGCCAATTCGGCTATCGTCAAATCCTTTAGAAATCCTTGAGATCTCGTGTGAGCGATCTCTTAGCATGCATTAGGTGTTCAATAAGACTTTCTTTCCTTGGCAAAGGGCTGCTCTTTATTCCTTAGGGAGGGCGGGCGTCTGTTTCAGCTCAGCTGTGCGGTGTCAGTGGTAATGACTTCCTGCTCCACCCTTACAAGTCCTCAAAGTTTAAATCTTGTCCTTTTATAACGAATCTATGCAGCAAATTAAAATGAACTAAAAACGGCTCTGCCTGCTCTGTAATCTGCTTTGGTTTTGATCGAGTAATCTCCGATGTAGCTATAGTTTCCGTCATTTCCAGGAGATGGCCATCAACAGAACCTGTTGACCGTGTAGTGTCAAATTGCACGACTCTCTTAAATCTTGGCTATTCAGTAGCAAACTCGTGTGCAGAGTGCAACTTTGTCACAAACATTGGCTTCAGCCTGGAATTACACCCTCTATGTATTTTTTCTGAAAGCCGTATTGCCACTAATTACAGAGCTTGTGGTCCATCGCATAGTAATTCGTACCTGGTGAGCTGGTTTTGTGAGAGAGAAACTTGTTACCTAATCAGAGCTGTAAGGATAGCATAGTGTACTGGATGTCACCTTCAACTCCTTTGGTGTACCCAAACCACCACCTGCCAGGGCACATAGAAACTCTTTGAAGGGTCATGAAATTGTGTGCACAGATGGTATACTTATAAAGACTTTTATTGTGCACAATGTGTATGTATTATAACTGCATTGCCTGATGAGTCACATTGTTTTGCTATAGCTTTTTATTCACTGTAGCCTACTCTATAAGGAACAGTCTACATTTCTTCCTTTTTTCCCTTAGTTTTTAACTTGATTCATAGAAAGAATCAGTTGAAATACAGAAACTTTTATCAATTGGGCTTTTTATCATCCTTCTAAAGTATTATTATTTCTTTAAATTTTCACAAAACACCTTTTGTTTTCAAAGTTACTACTAAAACATTGTTCAGTTTTATTAGAAATTACAACTTAGAAAATGCTATTTACATTTAAGAACTTATATCCTGAAAATTTATGACCTTAATTTTAAAATACTATGTAGTTAAAAATTACGTGTGGACATTTTTGAAACTTCGGTTTTCATAGTAACTATAATGATAAAGACACATTTTAGGTGAATGGTGCTATAACGCAAGGAGACTTAGCAGTTGTTGGTTTTTGTTTGTAATATCGTTACATTGGTGATCTTAAAGATTAATGTCCCAAAGCAGAGCACTGTATGCACCAAATTCACAAATCCCAACCATGTAAATGAGGACAGACACAAGAACACAGAATGCTAGATTCTGCAAGCAGCTTCATCCGGCGGTGGGCTCAATCATTTCTTTGTCTTTTCCACACCACTCTGGTCAGACTTTGCCTTTTCATTTCTGTTCAGATCCTATAAAAACTGCTTTTATTAATTAACAACAAGGTTATAGTGCTAAGAAATCTTGTTCTCTAGTATCATAGACGGGTAAACTTTGCTGTTTGAAGTCATTTTAATGAGAATAGAACATCTCCTCTTACTTAAAGAATCTGAGCCTTGTGAGTCACTGACACAGAAAAGCTGCCTTAATTGTCACCCCAGGGGCAGAGATTCAGATAAAAGGTTTTCAGACACAGCATTCCACATTTATCTTGACTTTTTTGTTTCTAAATAAACAGGGCTCTGAGTCAGCTTCTCAACACTGGGGGTAGTCAGACTATGATGTTTCAAACAGAATCAATGACAATGTTTCTAACAGAACATGGCCAAAGCCGCACAAATACTCCCCTAATTAAGAGATCACTAGTTCTTTGTTACATGTTTTTTTACTTTTATTTTCTTAATTGTGGTAAAATAAATTTTCCCATTTTAACCATTTTTAAGTGTGCAGTTCAGTGGCATGAAGTACGTTGTTGTGCAACCATCAATGCCATCCATGTCCAGAACTTTCTCATCTTTCCAAACTGAAAATACATGTCCATTAAACACTAACTTCCCATTCCCTCACCCACCCCTTGGCAATCACCATTCTACTTTGTCTCCCTGAATTTGACTACACTAAGTATCTCATATAGGTGGAATCATACAATATTTGTCCTTTTATGTCTGGCTTATTTCACTTAGCACAATGTCCTCAAATTTCATCAGTGTTATAGTATGCATCACAATTATCTTCCTTTTTAAGGCTGATATTTCATTATATATATATGGCACATGGCATCTTGTTTAGCCAGTCGTCAGTTGATGGACACTTGGGTTGCTTCCACCCTTAGGCTATTGTGAGCACTGACATGGTTTTTAATATTTTATATATATATAATATATATATATATATTTTTAATTGGGCTTTCTTACCAGAACCTCCCCAGACCTGCTTTGCTCTCTCACTTCCTAAGCAAAGATTACTGTGATAATCAATCCAGAGGTGATCCCCACTCCCCCTGGTTCCTCTTTAGAACTATTCCAAACCCTACCTTTTAAAATGTCCTTCCCTACTACTCCCTCTTAAGAGAGGCCCCTAGTTCCTTCTGTTAATTTTGACAGCAAGTTCATAAAACTAACACTGTTAAAATTGTGTTCTAGTGAACTTTATCTGATATGCTTTATCTACATCCTATTAAACTAGACTTTAATTTCCAAACACATTTATTTTTGTACTTTCATAAGACTTGCACGGAGCCATATAATAATGGTAGTAGTACTAGTTAGTAGTCACCAAAGTAATGAAACTATTTCACACCTGTAAACTGTCCTACAGTTTATAAAATATTTTTAAACAGGCAGTAGGTACCTTATGAATGCTTACCAGTTGATGTTAATATCTCTTCCTTTCAACGGCTTTGTGGAACTCAGTCTTGAGAAATGTTGACATCAGGTTTACTGCTGTTAATTACTGACCACTGCTATTTACTTCCATCTAGTGGTCTGGGGAATAAAGGATGATAAATCTTTTGCCTTTACCCTTTACCACTGTAAAAAAAAAAAAACAAAAAGTGGTAAAAATAGAAGCCAAATATAATCTTCAAAATGTGCCTTGTATAGAATTGACACTCTATAAAGGCTTTCATGAAATTTGAATTGCATTTTATCTCGATTCAGTTCAACAAACACTGAATCCTTGGAGTGTATCAAACACTGTGCTAGAATATCAAAGTAAAAATACACTTATTAAGATGATATTTATTATACCAGACACTGTAGGCATTTAAGATATTAAGATAGGCTTACCATCTAAGAATAAGACGGTTCATTCTGGGTTTAGAGTTCTTCCTTTGCAGATAAGGAAACAGCTTTTTTTCCATCTGTAAAATGGGTCGCATGATTAAGCAAAAACATATAAATATCTAATACATTACATAATAGGTGCTCATTTAATTTATTTCTGGAAGCAAATCAGAAGATACAAAATTTAATAAAGAGAGTTGTGCCAATGCTTTAAAGGATTAGAGAGTGCTATGGGAATATAGGGGAAAGGGATTCATTTTGTCTGAAGAGATACAGGAGGTTGGAAATTGAATTAGATCCTTAAAAAAGGTAACTTTGACAACAGATAGTATGGTAAGCCTATCCCAGATAGAAAGAATATCTTGAACTTAAGCAACTGGAATGATGAGTCTTTAAATAAGAGAGAAACCCAAAAGAGAGAATGAATGCAAGAAGTACAGGTCAGAGTTCTGGAAAGGTTGGAGTCACACTTCAAGAGGGACAACTACACAGAGGTATCCAGCAGGCAGCTAGGAAGAGGGCACGGATGGAGACATGAACTTGGAAGTCATGTACAGAGAGAAGATAGATGGAGCAATGGGAGAGAAGGTTGCAAGCTGTCTAAAAAATACAGCTATAGGCTCAGGCCAACCTTAAGAACTTCATTTTTTTTTGCAAAACTAATTTTTAAACCCAGTTCACACATAGAGAAGATTCTCAGCTGGATTTATACATGTTGGCACATATTGAACCAAGCGGTGAAGCAAGCCCATGAGAAGCCAATTTCTTGGAAGAGTAAGGAGTATCCTTGGAGAGAAATCAGCTGAAGGAAGCAGCAGCCAGAAACAAAGAGCACAGTGCAGCACGGAAGCCGACTAAGTCAGAGGGAGGAAAAGGGTAATTCTGACAGCACGCAACTATCATGTAGTAGATTGTCTCCTGGCTTAGTCCCTACTGGATGTGTGTCTAAGGTCTACGGAGAACGGAGAGGTGTCCTAAGAGAGCTTTTTCAATAAAAAGCACATATAATAATGGTCTTACACAACGTCGCTTGAGTTCTCCACCAGCACAACAAAATAAAAGACAAAACCGAAGCGAGGCAGCAGCAGGTACGGGGAACGAAAAGGAGAATCTCTTCTCACTCCTCATACTTGCCTTCCATGCAGAAGGACAGCCACTGGCTTACCAGTCCTGGCCCCTTGCACCTCTAATTTCTCCATGAAAACACGGAGTAACATTTCAAGACTTGGAATAGGAAATCAGGCAAGGGCAACCCGGTACAAAGGCAGTGTCCTAGGGGGTGGGCATGTTTAGAAGTCCTACAAGTATTTGGGCAGGAGCCTTTGCAGAGCTGAGGTCCTGTATTACTCCGGTGGAGGGTCCCAGAGAATTAAGTGTGAATCCTTTCTGTCACTGGCACCCACAGGTTGTTCAGATCTAACCACCTCCCTGTGCTACCAGGCTACCGTGGTGATTTCTGGATATCTTGATAACAACCTTGAATCAACTAGTAATTGTCACTGCAACCAAGTTTAGACAACTCTATAATATATTCTGAATAGTCCAAGGTGAATGCTACTGGAAATTATGACATCAGGCTAAAGCAGTCTAAGTAATTATTGGACAAAAGACAATGTGCAAGATATTCAATGTGGGCCATGTATAATAAAAAAAAAAGGGGGGGGGGCTTTGGATACAAACTAGCTAAATTCAAACCTTACCTCAGCTCATTTCTACCTATATTTCCTTAAACAAGTAGACTCTAGTCTGAGACTCTTTCCTCATCTTCAAAACACTGAGAGCACTATGGCATTTGAAAAATTATTGTAAGAGCTTCAGATACTATGCATAAAGGCAGGACAATACCTGGCATGTGGCAGGTGCTTAATAAATAGTCTAAATAAATCATTATTATTTAACAGACCCAACCCATTCACCATTTATAAATACCGATCATTTCTGATCATGTAGCCAGCATCTGAGAAAACAGACTGTGGCAGAGAGTGAGCATTACCTATCAAATACCCCCCTTTCTTCATGCATGACATATTTCTCAGTTTTAGCAAGACACTTTGTCATCCTTGTGGCTGGCTGTGGTCGTGTGACTACGTTCTAGCCAATCATATTATTGGATTTCCAAAAGTTTTCTTGAAAGGAACTGATTTACCCTTCCTGATACTTAGAATTTTGGCACAGTGGCTAAAGCCTTAGTACCTATCCTGCACCATGATACCATCTTAAGCACAGAACTAGTGGTGAGGATGCTAAAGCAGAAAGGTAGGAATGATTTTGGTCTCTCTATGCATGGTGACTTAGGGGAGCTTCCATACTACCCAGAAACTTGCTGGAGGTGAAAGAAAACTCCCTACTTTGTGAAGCCACTATTTTTGAGCCTCTGTTTTTGATAACCTAACACAATTCCTAACCCCTACAGAACATGCTTTGGAGATTGCCTATATTTAAGTGGTGAGTGAAGAAAAAGGAAATCAGAAAGATAACTATTGGTCAAAGTGGTAGGAATAGGAAAAGTTTCAAAAAAAGGCAGCATTACAGAAAATAAAGGAAGAAAAAATTTGAAGGTGTGAGTGAAGTCTTTGGTATCAAACTCAGGATGAGTTCAGAAAGATGTCATTGTATTTGGTCATTAGAACATAAAATTTGGGGTGACTCAGTTGGCTGGGCGTCCGACTCTTGGTTTCGGCTCAGGTCATGATCTCAGGGTCCTGGGATTGAGCCCCGCATGGAGTGTAGAGTCTGCTTGTCCCTCTCCCTCCCCCTCTGCTCCTCCCTCCCTTCCGTCTCACACACTGTCTCTCTCTCAAATAAATAAATGAATAAAATCTTTAAAAAAAACACACACACACAAAATTTCGCTGCAGCTTGAGAAACAAATCAGAGAACTACAAGTTGGACAAAGCAAGTAACAAAGGTTCTTTCTTGGTGCCTTGGAGAGAATGGAAGAGAAGCAGCATAGGAGCGAACAAGTTTGTTAAGAGTAGGAACCACAATGCCACTGACAAGAAAAGCTCAAGAAATAAAGGAAAAGAGGTAGAGAAGAATGAAATTGAGAAAAAGGTATCTGCAAAAGATTCTGGGAGAACAAATCACAGAAGCACAGCTGCTGGGACAAGCCTTAGAATGATCACTTTCACAAATGAAATCTTCTCCTTTGAATGAACACTGGCTTTAAAATAATTATATTGTCCTGAAAAAATTTTTCAAAACGTTAAGTGCTGACAGCAGTAATTCTATTTCTACATGGTAAATTAAGTGCCACCTTCAAACACTTGCATTAAATTTTAAATGAGCATAACAGCACTCAGAATGTAATTCTGAAAGGGGAAAAATCTTGCAACACCAACAACAAAACACACGGAAAAGTAATTGTTGGGAAAAATACATAATTAGCTTTCCATTATTTTTAAAATTGTCATTAACAGCAAATAGACTAAGAGTAAACTAATACACCAGAAATATGTTCATGAAATTAGACCCTCTTCAGAGTTTATCATTTACCTTTGAATTTTACTCATCTTGTGCCACAACCAAAATATTTCTTTTTCATCTCATTGTATAGATCTCATTTTATTTCACAAAACTTATTACTGATACAGCTCGATGTAAGCATTGCTCTAAAGGCAAACTCTACAAACTCCTTAGTACTATTTCATTCTTCGAATTTATTGTATCTAGTTTGCTTCCTGTAAAAGCAGTAAGAAATAGCTACTTCACTTTAGAGAATACTTTGATGACTAATCCTAACTATTCAAATAGGAAGAGATCCATTTCCTATCTTCTGATTCTGCACTGACCTCAAAGTAGCCTTTGAATTCCATTCTGAGAAGAAAAGGTATGGATTTAAAAATTACAGACATAAAAAAAAACTAATAAATTATTTTCACTTTTTTTGCCCCATCTGTACAGTTATTCCCAAAGCAAAACACTTCATCTTGGGAGGGTCAGGGATGGGGGTAACATGTAATAGTAGGGTATTTGAGAGTGTGAGTTTAGGAGTCAGAAAGACCTACATTCAAATTCTGATGCTACCTGTGTGACCTTGGGCTAGTAATGAAAACTGTCTACATTTCTTGTTTTGCACTCATAAAATAATAGTAACAACCACTTCCTACAATTACTCCTTTCATTATGATAAATGAAATAAGCCAGACACAAAAGGCCAAATAACGCATGCTTTCAACTATAGAAAATACCCAGAAAAGGCAAATTCATCGAGGCTGAAAGTCTGTGGGCTGAAATGTTGGGGGTGGGAAGGGCAGTAGAATAGGAAGTTACTACGTAACAGGTACAGAGTGTGTTTCGGGTGACAAGAAAATTTTGGAAATACAGAGTGATGGTTGCACAGTGTGAATGTACTAAATGCCACTGAACTGTACAATTTAAGATGGTTAAAATGCCAAATTTTATATATTTTACCATAATAAAATTTTAAATGGAATTATTTCTTTATGAATAGGAATTAAAAGTTTTAATTTAAAACTTACAGATTGCCAAATTTGGAGGGAGGCCCGTCTTAAAATAGAAACTAGAGGACCTCAATCTGTGACTTGATGTGTTTATACTCCAGCCACAAGTCATTTCCCATTCAGGCCTGAATGCCTATTGTCTATGGGCGTCACACAATCACAGTCAAAATCATAACTGGATTTTTCTTCCAACTTGAAAAATTACGTTTTCTTGATTATGTTTTGAATTCTGAAAAAACAGTTAAATAAAGGCATTTGTTTAATAGTGTTGGGAGAAACAGACAAGCAAAAAAACTGGTTCGATCAGAACTTCACACAATACACTAAAATAAATTTCAAATGGATTAAACACTTAAATATAAAAACAAGGTCATAAAAAATCCTGAAAATATGTGACTATTTATTTTGGGACAGGGAAAGAATGTCTAAATCTCAAAATAGCAGAAGAAACCACCCAAGAAAAGATAGCTTTCATCCCCCACCCACTCATGTGCACACACACACATTTACTATTTCTTTCAATACTTAAAAAAATATTAGAAGCAAAATTAACTACAGCAGTTCCCCCTTATCTGCAAGATAGTTCCAAGACCCCCAGTGGATGCAAGATAGTACCTAACCCTATATATACTACGTTTTTTCTTATATATACATACCTATGATAAAGTTTAATTTATAAATTAGGCACAGTAAGAGATTAACAACAATAATAATAAAATAGAACAATCGTAATAATATACACTGTAATAAAAGTTATGTGTACGTGGTCTCTCTCTCTCAAAATATCTTATTGTAACTATATTCACCCTTTTGTGATGATGTGAGATGATAAAAGGTCTAGTGCTGAGACGATGGGAGGGGGATGACATAGACATTGTGACACAGACTGAGGCTACTACTGACAGACTGTCAGAAGGATCATCTGCTTTCTGAACACAGCTGACAGTGCGTAGCTGAAACCACAGAAAGTAAAACCACGGATGGGGGAGGATTCCTGTAACTGGGGAAAATATTTACAAGAAACATTTCAAACAAAGCTCTGATAGCCCCAAATACAAAGAGTTTCACAGATGAATAAGAAGAATCAAAACCCTAGTAGAAAAATGGTCAAAGAAAAAAAAAAGAAAAATGGTCAAAGATTATGAACAATTCATGAAAAAACGGAATTGGCTGAAACAAAGTAGGAAAACACCCAATTTCATTAATGATAAAAGTGATTTAAAATTAATAACCACTATTTTGATGGAAATACCAATAGAATGGTTTAAAAGTAGACAGGCTAAGTTGCCACAGAAAAATTAACATAGAAAAATCAACATGCAAGAATAGCCAGCAAAATTTTGAAAAAGAAGACCAATAGGGTGGGTGTGGAATAGTCCTGCAATAATTAGTTTCTAGGGCAGGAATAGCCAGACATTTATAGATTGTAAAGCCCAGAAATCGACAATACAAGGGGGGATTTAGACACCATTTCATATAAGTGATGAAAGATGGATTGATAAATTTTGTTAGCAACTAGGCAGTTATCCGGAGAAAAAATTACATTGGCTCCTGACTTCAAAATTTATACCAAAATAAAATCTAAATGGATTAAGCATTTAAGTGGGAAAAATTAAAATTGCTAGAAGAAAACAACAGTAGTTGTTTTTAGTTGTGCTGTTTGCAGAATCTAGGTCCTGGATGAATAGTATGGCAGATTTAATTTTTAAAGATGGTCACAACCGTAGCTCCTGTCCCACATTCTTCTCTTGCAGTATGATCTTAAAACTCCTCTCATTGATCTTTGGGCTCTGTGTCCCCTCTCCATGAACTAGGATGGACCACTGTGGCTTTTTTGATCAGAAGAATATAGCAGAAGTGACTTCTCAGGCTAGATTATAAAATACTTCCACCTTGCTCTCTTGGAATGCTCACTCTTGGAATGCATTCACCATGCTGAAAGGAAGCCCAAGCAGGACCACATGGCGAGGAACCAAACCACTCAGCTCACAACCTTGGCTGAGCTCTCAGCCAACGGCCAGCACCAACTTGATAGTGATATGAGTGATCCATCTTGAAAGTGGATCATCCAGCCACAAACTGGGTCACCCCAGTGATGCTAAGCAGAGAAGAGACATCCTTGTTGAGTCCCAGCCAAATAATTGTCTTTTTTTAACACTGAGTTTGGGGGTAGTTTAGGGTTAGGGATTAGGGTTAGAGGTTAGGAGAGGGAGAAAGAGAGAATCTCAAGCAGGCTCCACATTCAGCACAGGAGCCCAACTCAGGGCTCGAGCTCATCACCTTGAGGATCATGATCTGAGCCAAAATCAAGAGGCAGACACTTAACCAACTGAGTCACCCAGGCACCCCAAGGAGATAAAATCTTTAAATATTAATGGCCATCTGAAACTAAAATCCAAGTAATTGTGATAAAGCACTGAAGGTGGTCTATATGCTTGTGGCAGGAGAAGCGGCAAGGAAAGTGAAGGCACGCTAGAGGCATCTTCTTGGTGGGGGGCAAGGGTGTCAGACACAGTACTGCTGTGGTGGCTTGGCACTGTATCGGCTTAGTTAGGGCGGAACTCTGGCTCCCAGAATCTCCCCCCACCCCCGTCTAGTTCCATTTAGAGTTGCTGTTCTATAGTAAAGATTCTGACTGGCCTTTGTTCCTGCTCCCTCTCTAAATCCTTGGAATTTCCCAAGTAAGAAGAGTATCTTTGAGATTCTTAGATATCCTAGATAGTTTCAGGACTGGATCTGGCCATGCTGGAAAGATCAGCCACGTGATTAGAGCTGAGGCTTTGAGCCACTTGATACCAGTCCAGACTCCTGGGAGAGTTCAATCTCATGGCCAAGGTTCAATCAATCATGCCTCTATAATGAAACCCCAGTAAAAACTCTGGACACAAAGCTTGGATAAGCTTCCTGCCTGGTACCACACATTGATGTGCCATGAGGGTGATGCACCCTGACTCCATGGGAAGAGGACACAGAAGCCTTGTATTTGAGACCCTCCCAGACCTCACCCCATGTGTCTCCTCTTTTGTCTCATTTGATTTGTATCTTTTGCTATAATAAAATGTAATCATAAATATAGCTCTTAGCTGAGTTCTGTGAGTCATTCTAGTGAATTACCAAACCCGAGGGAGTAGTGGGAACCCCTGAATTTGTAGCCAACTGGTCAGAAGCGTGGGTGGCCCGGGAATCACTGACCTTGCAGCTGGTGTCTGAAGTGAGGGCAGTATCTAGAGGAATAAGCCCTTAACCTGTGACATTTGGCCTAACTCCAGATAGTTAGTGTTAGGATTGCAATGCAGTTTTGACCACAAGAGAAATTCACTTGAGATTTGGACATCGTAAGGGAAAGAGCGGTCATATTTTTTACACTGCAGAAGATCAGCAGTGGGTGCCAGGGTACCTCATGCACATTGCTGATCTCCTGGCTCACCTTGCTGGCGTGGGGCAGCACCCAGCCCATGGCTCCTCCAGGTCCTGCCACACGTCCTCCAACTTCTCTGAGTCCTGAGCCAAAGATACGTGCGGTTCTGTAGTCAAGCGTGCCAGTTACCCCTGCAGGCATCATCTGAGTCATCTAAGGCAGAGTGATGAGAGACAGATGCAAGCTCTGTGTCTGTTTTCTAGCAGTTTCCAGTTTGTTCCTGCTCCTGTTCTTGTTCAGCTTTTCTTCCCAGCTGTGGATCTGGCAAACTTATTATGACTTCAGGCCCAACACCAGATGCAGGGCAGCAGATTTTTCCACCTGCAATTACAACTGTGTAAGGTTATATCCCCACAGTAAGTCCCTTATACTTTATCACTCTGATTTTACCTTGACTGCTACAACTGTTTCAGTCTATCTGATAAAAAACTATAAATTTAATATGATGGATGAGAATTTAAAGGAATACACTACAGGAATAGAAATAGTATGACACTAGGGTTTTCTTTTTTTTTTAAATATTTTTTTTTTTTTTAAAGATTTTATTTATTTATTTGAGAGAGAGAGAGAGAGAAACAGCATGAGAGGGGATAGGGTCAGAGGGAGAAGCAGGCTTCCCGCCGAGCAGGGAGCCCGATGTGGGACTCGATCCCGGGACTCCGGGATCATGACCTGAGCCGAAGGCAGTCGCTTAACCAACTGAGCCACCCAGGCGCCCGACACTAGGGTTTTCAATTCTGACTACATACCAGACTCTTTTAAAAAATACTGATACCACTCTCCTCCCCTGAGATTCTGGGGTAAAATTTAGGCATTAAGTTGATTTTTTTTTTTAATTTTATTTTATTATGTTAGTCACCATACATTACATCATTAGTTTTTGATGTAGTGTTCCATGATTCATTGGGCATTAAGTTGATTTTTGAAAGGGGATTCCAGTCTGTATCCAGAGTTATTAAATGCTGCCCTGGAAGGAAGGGAAAAAAAAAGAAAAGGTGATCAATCCTATAAACCTATATATGCAAGTAGGTAAAGCAGGAATAAATTAAAATATACCTTACTATAAGAGGTATTCCTAAAATCAAGTGACATAAAGGTATTAAAAATTAACAAACAGACAAAGCAGGCCAATATTAACAAAAAATAAGATGTGAAACAGCAATATAAAACAGAATATCTGAGTCCAAAGTTAATAGCATGAAGATGGGTCAAGGATATTTCCATTAATAACCTATTACAGGGCACGGGGAAGGAACGTCATACCTCTTTTTGCATCTAGCAGAGCTTCAGGATATACACTAACTGCAGGATGTATTTATTACTCAGAGAAAATGATAAATTAAAATCGTCTGTTTCAGAACTAAGAGATCAAGAAGAGAAAAACATATAGAACTTAAAACACGTAATTAATAGAACTTATATACCATATTAGCACATTTAACTCCTTGAATTCCACACAACCGATTTGTTGGGTTAACTGATATTCTCTATTCTTTCTGTAATAAATGTCTTTGTCCTTGACATATTGCAAGCTAGGTGCTAGTCAACCCCTCCTCTATGTTCACCTGTTCTTGCTCTCACTAGGTAAGTGGTTCCAAACCTGCTTATGCTAGTTCTCATTAATATAACTTCCTAACCTGAATATTTTATAAGCCAGTAAATAAGAACATGAATGTGAAATATGAATATGAATTTGTAAAATAACAACTTCTAGAAAACTAGTTGAATACTTTGTAAAGATTCAGTAAGGATAAATCATTGTAAGAATTTGCTGTCAGATTAAATGTGTGCAAGACAACTGTAAAAAAAAAAAAATAGATATGAATCCTAGAAAACCTGAATCCTTCACAAGTTTCTCTGCATTTGTATTCCACTATAAAGAAACCCAAAATGGAAATTACAGGCAATGGAGTCTAGCAGTGATTTATACAAGAAAGGCCAACTAAACTCCAAATTGATGTAGCTAGATGTAAGGAAAAGGCCTTGGCCCTACATCAAAAGATTGGCAAATGAATGTATATTTATGTGTATTAAATTAAAATGCATGCATTTTCATTTTTTAAATGACTCCTCATTCTGACATTTTTGATTTACAAATCTTGTCAGGTAAGAGACAATTTTGTAAAGACAGAATTTTGAGACAGAGAAAATAAATGTTTTTCAAACATGCATGGAACCATTATAAAAACTGGGAAAAGAAACCTTTAGGCAAATACCCTGCAGACATCACACAGTGCAGGATGGAACTCACAGGCAGAAGGGCCAGCCAAGGAGGATGGGTGTGGCTCCAGGTTCTCCTCAGCAACCCTGGGATAGGTGTGCGGGCCATGGGTCAGCACAGTTAGCTCACTGCCAGGAAACCTAGAGAAAGCCTGTGATCATCCAGCTAGTGATCTGGTTCGTATCTCTACAAGTTTATGTCACATTGGCCACATTCTCTGTCCACAGGCTATAAAATTAAAAGTCACAGAAGAAAAAAAAAGTCACTTAGAAATTAAAAAAGAATCTCAACTCAATTTAAAGAGAAAAATCAAACATAAAAATACAGATCATTTAAAGGAAGGATGGTGAGTACACTACATGTCAAAACCCAGGAATTACCTTCCACCTCCAGTCAAGATGGAGTAACAAGGATTTACCCTCCTGCCCAAAACAACCAATACACACAAAAAAGCACAAAACAAGACAATGGACACCAGGTAGAAAGGACAGTGATCCTGAAAAGCTGGAGACAAATGAGGTGAGCTTTACAATTGCCTCAACTTGCTGCCTTGAGGGAATTTCCAAGCTGCAGTGTGGTTGGGGGCAGGGTGGGCAGAGCCTGGCAAATTCCACGGGCTGAGGAGCTAAGACTGAGAATCTAGGGAAACCAAGCCAGCTAGAATGTCCAGTACACAGGACTGAAGAGGGTTAAGTTGCCCAGGAGAAAATTCTCAGAGATCTGCAGGTTTCCTCCAGTATCCATGAGAGTAATGAACAGCATATAGGTTTGAAGAAATTATCTAAGGCTGAGAAAAAAATTGTCCCAAAAAGTCAGAGGGAATACAACTCAGCACTCACATAGGACTAGGAACAGTATCTGTTCCCACTAGTCAGACCGAAAGTCTTGGTAATTCATGAGGCACCTGTTACAGCATCCAAGAGTTTTGCCTCAGTCAGTAATGGGGTGAGTTAATCCTAAATAGTTCTCAAATTCTGCCTAACAAATCTTAAATCATGTCCTGGATACAATGGTTTACAAGTAACGTATGTGTGTCCCAGAACAAAGCTCAAGAATATTTATAGAAATACAAACTATCAAGTATCCAGTAAGGTAAAATTCATATTGCCTAGCATTCAATCAAAATGACAAGGCATGCAAAGAAGCAGGAAAGTACATCCAATAATGAGAGTGAACCAACAGAGACCAACTCAGAACTGACAAAAATATTAGAATTAGCAGGCAAGGACATTAGAAATTACTATAACTTTATTCCATTTGTTGAAAATTTAAGTAAAGATAGTGAAGATATAAAAAGAAGATCCAAGTCATGTGCTAATTAACTGGGGCGGGGGGGCGGAGAACCCTCTCACAATCATATATATCGAATCATGTTGTATACTTTAAATAGCTTACAGTTTTGTCAACTGTACCTCAACAGAGCTGAAGAAAAAGAGTAACAATCAGAAGTGATGTAAATCAAACTTCTAGAGAGAAAAACTATAATGTCTAAGATGAAGATTATACTGTAAGTAACTGCTGACTAGACACTTCAGGAAAAAAAAAAAAGACAAGTGGGCTTGCAGACCTAGTAATACAACTATCCAAAATGAAACAGAGAAAAAATAATTTAAAAAATAAAGAGCATATCAGTGAGCTATGGGATAACATCAAGAGGTCTTATATAAGTGTAGTTGGAGTTTCCAAAGAGGAAATTGAGGACAAAACTTTTTTTTATTAACGGCTAAAATTTTTCCAATTTTGATGAAAATTATAAACCTGCAGATCCATGAAGCTCAATGAACTCCAAGCAAAAGGAACATGAAAAAAAACTGTTTTAAGACACATTATCACCCAATTGCTCAAAATCAGCCAGAGAAAAATGACACATTATGTACCTGACAGCATATTTCTTACAGGAAAAAATAACAAGCAGGAGGACAGTGAAGCCACATTTTTAAAGTATTGACAGGAAAAAAAAAAAGCCTGTCAAGTTAGAATTCTGTACCCAACAAAAAGGTATTTCAAAAACAAAGGTGAAAGAAACTTTTTCAGACACAAAGGCTAAAAGAATTCATGAGCAGCAAGCCAGCACTGTAAGAGATACCCAAAAAAACTTCAAGTAGAATACCAGATGGATAAATGGATCTACACAGAGGAACAAAGAGCTCCAGAAATGGTAACTATTGGAGCAAGATTTTTATTTATAAATCTCTTTAAAAGAGAATTTTTTTTTTTTTTAAGATTTTATTTATTTATTCATAAGAAACAGAGAGAGGCAGAGGGAGAAGCAGGCTCCCCAGCGAGCAGGGAGCCCGATGCGGGACTCGATCCCAGGGTCCTGGGGTAGAGCCCCATGTTGGGCTCCCTGCTCAGTGGGGAGCCTGCTTCGAAAAGGCTGCCTGCCGTGCACCCCCCCCCACCACCACTCTCTGTCAAACAAATAAATAAGCTTTAAAAAAACAAAAAAAACAATGCAGTGAGGGGCTTTTACATATATAAATGTAAACTGTGGAACAGCACAGCCTCTAACAAGTCTGACCAGGATGTAGGAAGGAAAGTAGAAATATATCACAAACTGAAACTGGACTCTAACTGGAGGAAGAGTTTAACAAAAATTGTAAGAAATACCATGTACTTCTATCAATTAATTTGTAAAGATAAAGAAAATGGCTGATTTTTTTTAGAAAGGTATAAATTATTCAAATTGATTTCTGAGAAAGTAGGAAACGAATAGTTTCCCCCATGGCTAATAAAGGAAGATGGGGGGAAAATCATTTATTTCTAAGACTGTTTTATGAGTTCAACAAGTCTTAAATTAACAGATAATTCCTGTATTATTCAATTTTCTTGCCAGGGCATAGAAAAAGATAAGCTTACCAATTCATTCTATAAAACTAGCAGAACTATAATTCCCAAACCAAACTAAGATAATAAACAATTTTTTAAAGAAAACCTCATGAATACGTATCTAAATCTTAACATTTTTGAAAAACAGAATTCTAGAGTGTAATTGGCACAATATATTGTAATACAGAGTTTTTATAACAGGATAGAATGATGGTTCAGGATTAGGAAACCGATAAAAAAAAAAATACTACTATGCTGAAGCCTCCCTTTTTATTCAATTATTTGACAAATGTTCATTTACTCATCAAAAAATTTACCAAGTATTATTGGAGTGCCAGGCACTGGATAATGAGAATTCAGTGATAAGATATGGTCTCTGCCTTCATGGAGCTACCTAGAGAGATACAGATAAAAAGAAAATTATTAACACGGTATAAGGCTACGACAAAAAAAATACAGGGTACTATTATTGTATTACATAAATTGGCACATCAGGGTGCTGTTGGAATAATCCTGTTGAGGATGATTGCCCCTTCTCAGATGATGGCAGTTGGTGTGAGGAATATGGACCTACACAATATTAGAGAGTAGTATCAAAAATGTTGGTTGATTGGGTAGAGAAGGGTTGAGTCAGATTCTTTGGGGGTCTTAATATCTTAGTGTTATGCACAAAAGGGTCAAATAAGTTTGGAAAATACTAGGTTAAGCATAAAGATTTCTTTACTGCAGTACCTGTCAGAAGCTTTGTGGTTTTTGTCACTAAGAGAAAGCCACCCAATGTTAGATAGTACCCAACTTTACCACATTTGATTACAGAACGCTTATTGTGCAGAACACCTTGTGAGAATGGTGGTTCATGAACACATGGGGAGAAACTGCTCCCACAGAAACACCTCTTCCTTTCTACTGCAGCTCCCAAACCTATGTGAATCATCTTACTAACTATATTGTTTGTTGAGGCTGTCTTGTTTGATCCCTTTACACAGGACATTTATTAGTTTGATTACCCTCAACTGGGAGAGATTGAAGTGAAAAAGTTTCTCTGAAACCTCAAAAGGGGTGTGTCCCAAGTCATTAAAAAAATAGATTATTCCAAACCAGGATTACCTATGAATCAATATGAAAAGAACTGACCCAAAGATAAACTGCAATAAAGCAGAATACATCTCTGTAAATCTCTATAAAACCTACCAAATATTCATACAGGTAAGATACCTGAGAACAAGCTCATTGGAAACAAATCCTTCTACTATTAAACTGCTAAAGCAAACAGAAACTTTTGATCCTAATGCTCTCCATGTTGAGTAAATAATTCCATTTACCTAAAAACTGCATGCATTTTATTTACAAACAGGAAAGACCTGAGAGTATGTGAACTCTCAAGGAGGCTAACTTGCACTAGTTAGCTAATGCTCAGAACTATAATCCATGTCACCGAAAATCTGATTCTAAAATATTAAGTTCTATATGTACAAAAGGAGTATTTCAGGATGTTCTAAGAACAGACATTCTTAACACTAGGTAATCACTGAATTGAAGCATATTGTTAATGTCGTATACAATGTCTCTAAAGTAAGTGATGTCCAAAAAATAAGGCACAGTCCTTTTTATGTTTTCAATATATTAAAAAGCAACAGAGTACAAATGCTGTGATTAATACTAAAAAGGATCAAAAATTTTCAAGGAATGATATTTTTATAAACAAGTTCTACAACAAAGAAGAAACAGCATCTTGATACACAAAAGTTCTGCTAAACAAGATCTTAAAATTTTTAAATCAGAAAATGTTTAAGACTAAATTCTTTCAAATGTTCAAACAAAAAAGCGACCTGTACAGTCTCCATAATAAAACGTATCCTTATACACATGTCCTGGGCACTTTGAAAATGTTAGAATTTTTAAAATTTGAGTGTCAGAGGCAGCACTTAAAGGCTTCAGGAACCTTTTTTTTTCCCCCTCACAAAAGCATACTTTCAGTAAAACATTTTACCATTTTTATCTGACTATGCATTTACATTTGTGTTCTTCCTGAAAAGGGGGTTTTATATTAACACTGTATTTTTAATGTAAAAAAATACATTTAAAAATATTTAACTTCCTGAGTGACTTCAGTTATACATCAAACATGACTTAATGAGCAAATTCTAAAATTTTAGAATGATAGCATGTATAAATTTACAATTTTATGTTCAATTAGAGTAAAATTCAAAAGACCATGTCACAGAACTTACACTAAAAATTCTCTAAGTCAAATATGATTTATCCCCAAACTTTACCAATAAGCTTTCTACGTAAAATGTTAGTAAAGTCAATCACTGAAATTACATTTTCTCATTTAACAAAATATTGATAGTCAATTCAGACTATCAGAACTTGAATGTTTTCTATTATACACACCAAAATCTGATTCACTAACAAAAAACTTCCTGCAATACAAAAAGATAACAGATAATTAAAATATTTGCTTTATAATACAACCAACACATATAATACATCCTCCTTACTCATTTGTCTAAAATGATTAGGAATTGTGGCACTTTCTTTTGCATAAAACCCTTTCCTCTTCATAAAACCCTGAGGTGAAAGGTTATTAATAGTAAAACTGGAACCACAACCCTTATTTCTGTATTAGACCGTAGCTATAGGTTTCAAAAATTTTAAAAAGAAACGTGGCAACTTGTAAAGCTGCTCTGTAAGTTTAACAAAACATTTCCAGGTCAATTTAGCCAAAAGGACCTAGAATGACCCTATAACAACTTCATCCTTTTAACACTTGTTAGTGTCGAGATGAACGCCATTTTCCATCTCGGCTGTTGTCTCTTCTGTTATCATAATCGTGGCTCCAGCCATCGGGATTCCTATCCTCACTGAAGCAGTCATCCCTGCTTCCTCTGTAATGATGATCAGACCCATGGTCAGTGTACCGCTGTTCACGGCTATAATGTCGATCCGGGATGTAGGGATGAGAATTCTGTCTGACTTTACGTTGTGAGGATGGCGTATCTTGGCGCCACTGGGAGCCTGAAGATTGGTTAAAACTATGACTATGCGATGGGGAAAATCCTGATGGATCCAGATGTGGAGAACCAAATTTCCCACCATAGGACATCTGTCTCAGAACACTATTCATCTAAGAGAAGACAAAAAGAAGGAAATGTTAACTGCAAGTATTTCTAGGTATCAAAGCCAATATATATATTTAGTCACAGTGAACCAAACAGATAATGATGGAAAAGCTAAATTACTCTTGCCCATATATAGATCTTAGGTTAAACAGAACTCAAAGAAAAAAAAAAAAATACAATGGCTTTGTTCATTCCAATGTATACCTGTAAGCTATTTGTACATAACTACTACTCCTTGCCCTCAAGAATACAACTTAGAAGGGAAGAGGTCATACAAATGATTATAATGTAAATCATTGTCTAATGAACACATAAAGAGCCAAGAGCTCAGGATCATTAGGAAAGGCTTCACGAAGGTGGCATTTTTATCTAAGTATTAAAAGTACGGATGGAATATTTTAAGGGGGAAGTATACCAAGGAAAGGAAATTGCATAAAGATAATAGGGAAACAATGAGTTTGTAGAATAGCAAAAATTCTGACTGATAACAGATCTCATAAGCAATGAATAATGGAGTTAGGCTAGAAAGGTTTATTGGCATGAGATGATGGAAGTGCCTTGTAAGTAGACTAGAGAATTCAGACTTTATCTTGCAAACGAAAGAAAATCAAATTACCAGGAAGATAAGCGAAACAGGATTATAACATTCATTTTGAAACATTGTGAGATGTGAGATGGGCTAGTGAAGAGAAAACAGAGACAAGTACGAACTGACTAGCCCAGTGGTCCCCAATTCTGCCTGTGGATAAGCGTTAGCCAGTGATGATTTTTTTAAATAACCTATACCACAATGAGAAAAATATGTGGTATTTACATAAAAGTTGACATCCCTTTATATTGGTCCCTCAAGTTTACTTTATTTCACTTATATTTTTATTTTGCAGACCTGCAAAAGGGTGAGGGGTCACAAGCCAACACTGTGATTTGGGCAAAGAAAAAAAAGAAGAAATCAATTCAAGAAAAGGAAGAAAATAAAGGACTTGGTGACAAAACTAAAAAAAATGAAAGACTGGAGACAAAGATGGAAGAGTAAAACACAGCAAAGATTTTAAGCCTATTCTCACAGTCTCATTATTACAGAAAAAATGGAAATCAAGAGGAAACTGGTCAAAGACTCCAATATATTCAAGTACTATTATTAAGCATTAAGGAGAATGTATGGTAAGAAGCCCTTCAGCATAGGCTGCAAGAATATCAGAGAATAAATTTCCAGTCCTTGAAACACACACATACACCCCCCACCCCCAACAACAGCTGAAGAAAAATACAAATGTGAAATGCAGTTCTTCTATTTATCTTCAATCTGTTAAATATGTTTTTCAGCCCAGTGAAAATCAAAATGTGTGATCAACCTACAAGACATCATGCTAGTCTAACTAAAACTTAGAATATTATTTAAGAATCATCTGAACATTTTTTAAAACATTTATTTTAGAGAGAGTGAGTGAGTGAGCGCCTGCGAGCGCACATGCATGCCCAAGCAGGGGCAGGGGCAGAGAGAGAAAGAGAGAGAGAGAATATCAAGCAGACTCCCCACTGAGCGCAGAGCCGGAAACAGGGCTCAATCTCACAATTCTGAGATGACCTCAGTCAAAATTAAGAGTCAGATGCTTAACCAACTAAGCCACCCAGGCACCCCTGTTTGAACATTCTAAGTTTTTTGGGGTTCTTCTTGAAGATGTCTGAGTTTTGGTCAACATTTTTGCACAACCTCTAGAGACATTACTTAACTTCAGTTATAAGCGACCTTTAGGCCCAACAAATATGTCTCAAGAAGTGTATTTTAGTTTATTTGTAGAGGACAGTAAATGAGTGATAAATTTTATTTTACAGCTGTGAAAGAGATGCAAGTTGTAGCATAATATTGTTAATTGGCTGATAAATTTAGACTCGATGTTCAAAGAATTAAGGTTTCAGCAAGCATTCAATATATCAAATGTGATTATTTTTGAGATTTTTTTGAGAAGCTGAGTTAAAAACCCTCCAAGTACATAAATCACTGGTAAAAGCAATTACAACTTCTGCTTTTGTCTTTGTAAGACAAAAGACTTCTTGTGACAAATTTTGAAAACTTCATAAACTGAATTGTATTTGCAAGTGTACATCGTATTCTGTTGCACTGCATAATTATCATATGTGATACTTTATTCAATAACCTAATCATGATTTTCTGGGTTTTCTATTTTAATTATGTTGTGTTGCTCTTTTTCATTAAATTTTCTGTGTAACACTCCATGGTTTCAAATTTTAGCAGGCTGCAACTTAATCTCAGTCCTGCCTTTGCTAATTTTATGACCTTTCTAAACCTTAATTTTCCTATATATTATAACAGGGAATATATCTCAGTTACCCTGAAGAATAAATAATGTATGTAACACTTTTAGGTGATATTGCCTGACACATATTAATTAATCAATACATTGTAACTATTTTTATTTTTGTAGGGACTTCATTTATGTGTGTTGCATGCGTGTGTGTGTGTGTGTGTGTGTGTGTAAGCTACTTAAAGGCTTAGTCTAGACATTTGGGTAGCCCCAGTTCTAGCACTAGTAGATGCTAATCAAGGTCTAATTTGTTTTAAATTCAAGAATTTGATAATTTACTCATCATGAAACTAACTTTTTAGGTAATACCTTAGAAATTATTCTATTTGTAGAAGACTGCATGGTATTTTTCATGGCTACTAAGAGACTAGCTTGTCTGTACCTGTAAGTAAATAGTACAACAAAGATATGTGCTAGTTTTTTAAATAAAAGGAATTATTACTTTATTTAAAAAGAAAAAAAGAAAGGAAAAGAAAAGAAAAAAAAGAAGGGGCACGTGGGTGGCTCAATTGGTTAAGCATCTGCCTTCGGCTCAGGTCATGATCTCCAGGTCCTGGGATCAAGCTCCAGTCGGGCTCCCAGCTCAGCAGGGGGTCTGCTTCTCCTTCTCCCTCTGCCCCTCCCCCCTGCCCCTACCCTGCTGTGCTCTGGTTGTCTCTCTATCTCAAATGAATAAATAAAATCTTTAAAAAAAAATAAGAGAAGAGAAATATCAACCTACCACTGCTTGTCTCTGAAAATTTTCTGGAGAAGAGAAAGATCTCTGAATTATCTGTACTGATGGAGTCATGTTATCCACAGGCCTTTCATACCTGTGGAAAATAAGAAAACCAACATATAATCATCAGTTTAACATATATTTACTACATACCAATCATAAGCAAGACACAGTGTCAAACGTAGGAATGAACAAGAAAGACAAGGTATCTATCTGCTCTCTCATGGATAAGGGTAAGGATTCAGACAGTAAAACAACTTCACCTTGTTACAAGTGATAAATAATTGATTAAAAAGCAAGTAATGGGAGAGAGATAGGGGTTCTATTTTAGCTCTGCTGGTCAGGGATGGTCTTTCTAAAAAGGAGACACATTTGAAGTGAAAACTAAGTAACAAGATTACCTGGAGGCAACACATTCCAGCTGAGGGAAGAATCAGCACAGGGGTGAGCAAGCTATATAGCCTGTGGGCCAAACCCCGTTTTTCTGACACTCCTGTGTCTGTTTTATCTATGTAGTGTTACAATGACAAAGAAAAAGAAAAAAAAAGTATGGCCTGTAAAGTCTGAAACATTAACTATATGGCCCTTCATAGAAAAAACAAAAACAAAAAAACCTGTCAATCCCAGGACTAGTGCAGAGGCCTAGGTTGAAAACTAAGATGAAAAGGATTTGGTTGATTAGATATGATAGATGAGGGAAAAAAAAAAAGGATAAAATCTAGATTTTTGGCTTGAGCAATTACGTGGACATTTACTGTGACAGGGAGAGGAACAGGTCTGGGGGAGCAAGGAATTAAAGAGTTCTGTAACATAAATAGGATATTAATTTTAAAGAATTATACCTTATTCCTCAATTCTTAAAAAAGTAGCTTGCTCTACAGAAAAAGTCACTTTAGCAAGTGCTTTAATTTTATTTTAAAATACTTAGCATCAAATCACTAACTGATTTGTCTCATAGTTTAGATCTTTTCATTTTGGGTTTTCTTAAATCAGGTTAAGACACGTGTATGTTAAAGGGGTAAAAAGTATAAATTTCCTTTTAAGAAAACAAAAACGATGTGCACTCTAGCCTTAAATTAAAAACAACTTATTTACTTGTGTATTTTTTTCCAAAGAAATTCTCAGGGAGGTAAACTTTTTTCCTCCACCTGAGATACCTTTGAAGCTTCTACAAAAGTGGTTTGAGATGCTTCAAGTTCCAAATGTGCTGAGAAGTATTTAAACACAATTTCAGTTGGCAAGAAGGTTGCTAAGAGGTACCATTTTTACACTATTCTTTCTTGGAAATTTTACTTTCCAGTTATCTTTTCATACTGAAGCGACTTCGCTCCACATCCTGGCACCACCCTAATCCAAACCAACAACCTCACCCTAGTAACTTCCTTGCTATCTTGCTACTAATAGCAATACTTAGCTACCAATAGCCTCCTAACTGGTCTATTTTCAGCCTTGTCCCCTCCAATGAGCCATTCTCCCACAGCAACCAAACAACTTATTAAAATACAAACCTGTTCTTGTTGCTATCCTACTGAAAACATTTCAATGTGTCTCTACCATTTTTAGGAGAAAATTCCCAAATCTTAACTATGGTCTGTAAGAAAGACCCTCTTTCTACTTCACCAACATTATCTACTACTCCATTTTTCCTTCATTATGATCTAGATACATCTGCCTCTTTTAGTTCCTCATTCATTTATATCATCTCTCCTTGTTAAACCTTTCTCCAAGCACATTCTATGCTTTCTTTAGAGAACTTATTAAACAGGTAGTCGCAAAATAAAACAGGCAGTCGCAAAATATATATGTATCTTCCTATAGACTTTTAAGCTTCACTATGCAGCCTATGACAGTGGCTGGGGCTCAGTCACAATGCCTGGGTTTCAATCCAGCCCACTGTTCATGAGCAGTTCAAACTTGAGCAACTTAATGTCAGTCTTCACTTTCCTCACATACAAGGTAGAACTAACAATAATCCCTACCTCCTAAGACTGCTGTGAGAAATAAAACCATAAATGCAAAGGACTTGGTGAAGAACCTGACACATGACAGATATTTGTTGACTCTTTCTTGAATGAAGCCCATTATGACTGATGAATAGCTCTACTGATAAACCAGGGGAAAAAATGTCCCTGGTAAAATATCATGCTTCCCAAAGCAAATAAAATTATTTAGTATAAACATGGTACCTTTTCTAACCCTTAGTAGCTGGAAGAGACTCTGGAGAGCATTCAATTCAGCTTTTCCTTACAAATGGAAGGACAGGACCAGAGAAATGAGACTACTTCAAGATTACACAATCGGAGAGGCAGACCTAGAATCCAATTCTATAAACTCTTAGTCCACCAGTCTGTTACTGATAGGTATTTTTAAACTGCAAGTAACAA
Source organism: Neomonachus schauinslandi (assembly GCF_002201575.2). NCBI lineage: Eukaryota > Metazoa > Chordata > Mammalia > Carnivora > Phocidae > Neomonachus > Neomonachus schauinslandi. The sequence continues at coordinate 100,091,292 of NC_058413.1, forward strand.
CAAATTAATGGTCAAAACTAATGTGAATTTTTAAAAGAAAATAAAATAGAAAATAGAGTATACTGAAAGTAGAGAATAAGTAATGTTCTGGGAAATTTTCAGTTACATACTAAACATGTGGCTGTGGGTATATGTCTTCACAAATGAACGTAATTATATATACATATATATCTATTTTAGGGGTACTATATATGTCTGTCTGTAGTCCCCTTAAAATAGATACCTAATTATAATCCAAAATATAATATAGCAGAAAAATAAAGAGGTAGGAGCTTAAAGGAGGAAACAAATCCCTCAGTATGTTTTGAGATCACTAACTAAAAAATTTCCAATAAATGATTTTAACAATAGGTCCAAAATATTACCTGCTAGGAGATGTAGAGGTAGGGCTTGAGTTTCCAACATGATGCTGGGGATATGGCAAACTGACATCCTGTGAGGCATGGCTACTTCCTAAAATGAAGTAATTTGAGAAATTATCCTTGATAGAACAAGTTGAAATTTTATCCCTCCTAGCCCAAATCATACCAAAAAGGTAGACTGAAGCTACAAGAGAAAACTTCAAATTTCACTAGACCGCTTTACAGTTCCATCAGAATGAAAATTATGTGTTTATCATCAGATATATCCAAAACAAAGGGTTCTGAATAAGTACTACCAATGTACAAATATCCAATCTGGCCATAACACACTAAATTTTAACTGGATACATGGAAAGTTTCATCCTCACATGATCCAGAATCAAAATTTGTAAATGTAAATCACAAAGCAGCAAGGAAAAGTATTTTTAGAAAACAACCTCACTCCTTTCAGAGTAGGAACCCAAACCCAAGTCTTCCTAACAACAAAGTTTATGCTCTTTTTAGTAACCCAAACTCAATTTTAAAATGACAATTTTCAAAATCCATGTTTCAGCGTTATCTAGTTTCAGGGATATATAAAGCTTACTACCCACAAAGCTTAAGGTATTTTCATCCAACAAGAGGTTCTTTAAAAATTGAATAATAACATTAAAAACAAAGAACAAAGCAGCAAAAAACCTGTCTCCCTAAACAGTAACACTGAACAGTTATAGTTACCTGATCTAAATTGAATTTTGATGGGCCTCCCAAAAAGTTTGATTCCATTAAGTAGATTCATCGCATAAGGAACAGACACTTCATGTTTGAAATTCACAAATGCGAACTGTTTTGGTTTACCATCCTTATCTTTTGGAATTTTCACTTTTACTACAGGTCCAGCCTACAAACAAAAAAAGAAAAAGAAAGTGTTCAGAATTTAAATGAGGAAGTTTAAAAACAACAGAAATGTAACCAGGAAAAGTCTAAAAAATGGACACACAGGGATTTCCAACTCAATTAAAGGTTCTATAGATATGACTGAACACTTGATTCATTTATTTGGGGAAGGAAGCCTATAAGGAACTGGAAACAGTCACTCAGTTTACATTTCATGTGACTTTTTAACAAGGCGACCAACATCCATCACTTTCCCACTCCAGGTACCGTTTATCAAGAGCTAGAGCAAGTGGTTTCCTTGGACTAAAAATTCACTTTTGTACTGATTAACCAAATATTACCAGTTGTTAGAGAATGGAACTGGAAAGAACAAGAAATTCTGAATTTTTAACACGTTTTAATGCAGATTCGAATACAGAAACACTACGAGTCTGCTGCTCTATGGAGTAGTCGATTTTAAGTATTTTAACGCTGCAATTAATTTTAAAAACTTAAATGGAAACAGATACTGACCAAGCAATTGAAATCTAATTAGCCAGATAAACCGAAGACAAAGTGCCTTAAGGGGAAGGAAGATGAGCAAAGGAATAGGAAAAAGCCCTGCTCCACGAAGAACCCACACACACCGTGCCCCTTAGGACCCTCGAATCTTTTTTTTTTTTTTTTAAAGATTTTATTTATTTATTTGAGACAGAGAGAATGAGATACAGAGAGCACGAGAGGGAGGAGGGTCAGAGGGAGAAGCAGACTCCCCGCCGAGCAGGGAGCCCGATGCGGGACTCGATCCCGGGACTCCAGGATCATGACCTGAGCCGAAGGCAGTCGCTTAACCAACTGAGCCACCCAGGCGCCCAGGACCCTCGAATCTTTACCTTGGGAATGCTTCACGGAGGAATCCTCCACCACACTGGAGTGAACTGACTAGGGTTCTTCCCATAAGGCGACACCCAGCGAGCGCCTCACTTTCCCAGTGGACCTCCGGCCCCAAGCGGCCCACCCGTCGGGCGCCCGGACCCACAGACCCCCTTTCCCCAAGAAGGCGGACATGGCCGTCGGACCGGGCCGTGTACGAGACCCACATAGCGAAAGGAAAAGCCTGCCGTCGGCTACTAACCTGGTGGAAAAGCTCGAAGAGGAGCTCCTCGGTCACTTTAGTTTCAAGGTTGCCCACAAAGAGAGTGCGGTCCGCCTCCGCCGCCGCCGCCCCCATTTTAGCGTCGCCCCCTCCCCAAAAAGGCCGAGGGGGTCGTCGCCGTCGCACTCACTGCGCACTCTCGGAAACCCCACGTCCTTGCCCTCCCGGACGTCACGGACGTAAACGTCAATCACGCTCGCTCCCGGCCGGCGTCGCGGAGCGCGGACGCGCTGCGCATGCTCGCGAGGAGAACGCCGGTGAGAGGCGGCTCCTTGGTCGGCCGCGGTTCTAGTTATGGCCTCACATGTAGGCCGTGGCGGCGTTCGAGACGGCCTGGACTGATCTGTGGAGCCGCAAAGGGCCCACCTTGACCGAGGGACGTAACAAACACTGCGCGCAGTGTTTGAAGATGGCGCTGAACAATGTGTCCCTGTCGGCCGGCGATCAAAGGACCGGGGTGGCCTACCGCGCGTCCCACGGCGACCTCAGCCCGTCGGCCTTAGCGCTGGCGATGGTCTCCGGAGACAGCTTCCTCGTTGCCAGGCCCGAGGCTATTCTTCCAGGACCCACTCCTCGGCGGGCCCTGCGGCCGAGCGCTCGTACCGAGAGCCGTCGGACGAGTGGGGGCGGCCGGAGCCCGACCCGCTTTATAACGGGAAGGGAACCTGATGGACGGAACCGGAGCCGCCAGACCAGATTCTCGCCGTATCCGACCCCCGGGGTTAAACTGGATCTCCTGAGGAGCCTGCTGCAACAGCGGCTGATGGCCATTGGAAGTGTTATCGCAGCCCGCCTCTCGGCTTAATACCTCCCTCTGCCCCTCGATTCGCTTGTAAACGAGGCCTCTCTAAAATCCTTGGTGCCTGGGCAGTCTTATTTTCAGAGGGATGTATTTTCATTTTAATATAAAAACGCGTAGGAGTCCTGTTAATACGGCTTAGTACAGAGGAAACTTCTTACTGCTGAATTCCGATGGTTTTAGGCGGCCAGAGTGATTAAATCAGGAGGGAGGTAGAAGAGATCTTCTTAGTCACAAAGCTGAACCACCCTTCCCAGAGGTCAGCAATCATTTTTTCACCCCTTGTGCACTCCATCCCAACAATGGACCCAAATTTCTCTGCTTTCCACGAACCGTATCTCCCACCCTGGCAGATTCTCCTACTTGTAATTGGAGACTTGTAATTGGAAACGGCCTACCTCTCTACCCCAGACTATTGCCATTACGTTTACTTCTGTTGGTGAAAAGGAAATGCCTCTTTTTACTACCCTGGCTCATTCTTCCATAGGGCCTGAGGCTTATCCAATCCTCTTGTCTTTATCCCTTTTCCATCTCCCTCCACTTTTTCTTCAGGCATATCTACAAACTCCAATCTCAGTCATACTAAAAACAAAAGTAAACCTAAACTTTGCTGCTTTTTCACATTATTAAGCCAGTTTCATTTCTTTTTTTGCCAAAGGCTCCAAATGAGTTTTTACATTTCTATTTGTCATTTTATTATTAGGATTCAATCCCAGTTTCCTTAATCTGAGTCTGTTGTCCCGAAATACAATGGTGGATAATTGAGGCTTACGGTCTCGGTTCATCGATTCACTGTAACATCTTCCCCAAACGTTCTTGTTTATTTTTATTCATTAGCCGTTCAACAATATTTGAAGATCTTCCCAGTGGTGAGCACTGTGGATAAGCTACAGTCGAGGAATGTGTTCTAGATAGGGAGGCTAATAAATCAATAGGTAATCACCACACTGGACTGTTCATTACGGGCAGTAATAACAATAGCATTGGTTGCAGTGGCTTTCCATAATACTCTCCTATCCTGGTTCTCCTACCTGGCTGGTCACTCCTTATTTTCTGATATTTTTATTCTCTTAACCACATATTTCCTAAGGTTTAAAGGGTGGTATGGGGAGAAAATTAGTGGGGTTTTTTAAGTGCCAACTCTCTGTAAGCAGGTAGACTAGCTTTTTCCCAGTGGACTCTTGTGTATAATTATGATCAGGTAAAGCAAAATTACCACATACCACACAGTATTGAATTGTTAGAACCACATCTGAAGAAGAATGTTGGTAAATCCAAGAGCTTCCCTAAGAGGGTGATTAATATGGTGAGAGATCTGGAAACCAGGTCATAGAAAGAACGGTTGGAAGGATAATAACAGCTATGTTTTATTGAGTGGTATGTGTAAGGCAGTGTTGTAGAGGCTTTTATTCATTATTTATTCAGGTATTTATTGAGAACTTATTCTGTGCCTGATACGACCTGTATTAGGCATTTAGAATAAAGTGGTGAACAAGTTCAATAACGTCTCTGCTTTGGTGGAGCTTTATATATGTCATTTAATTCTCACAGTGGCCCATAAGAGAGATATCATACTTCATTTTATTGCCCAGAAACCAAGGCACAAAGAGATGAAGTAAACTTTCCAAGGTCATACGGCTAGTCAATGATAGAGCCTTGCAGCTCTCATCCAGTTTCCTCATTTGAACCATGCCATACAAAAAGTCATTTGAGTAACTATTTTCTCAGTTCTCTCAAAGATAGCATATATCTAATACTCTTCTAACCTAAAAGATTAATTGATAATATACGATGGGTGCCTTAGAGTGGGCATTACAAAAACCTGTAGTTGAGAAAGGAATCCCAAATCTATATGTTAACGAGTTTTAGACTGGGAAGAATAATAAAATTAAGACTAAAGGTAAGAAGTGTTTTCATAAAACTTAGAGATGCCTAATAGTGAAAAATAACACCTCACAAGGTAAGTTCAGCCAAAAACTTCAGAGAGAGGCTGAATACTATCAAGTATGAAATAGGATTATGTCTTCTTGGATCTTCCCCCATTTAACCTATTAATTCTGTAGTTTAAAAAATAAACTTGTTAAAATTGGAAGTGGAGAACAGGATGAGAAGAGGAAAATGAGGTATAATACACAGGATGACCATATTTACTGTACAAACCAGGACACGAGAGTGGGAGAGGGTGCTGCAGGTTCTGGCATAAAAGTGCACATGAGAAAAGGAAGATCCAAGGGGAGTGATTTCATTTCTGTTTGTTTAGGCGTGAGATCATCAGGAGTAGGGCTTTGACTGAATAATAGTGTATATGTGCCAGAGGAAAAAAAAGAAAAAAATTGTGTGGTTTATTGTGCTTTGACAGGAGGAGACCCTTGTTCACATAAATGTTCCATCATTTTAAATCTGAGCCAATGAGGGCGCCTGGGTGGCTCAGTTGGTTAAGTGACTGCTTTTGGCTCAGGTCATGATCCTGGAGTCCCAGGATCAAGTCCCGCGTTGGGTTCCCTGCTCAGCAGGGAGTCTGCTTCTCCCTCTGACCCTCTTCCCTCTCATGCTCTCTCTCATTCTCTCTTTCTCAAATAAATAAATAAAATCTTTAAAAAAAAAAAATCTGAGCCAATGAATATCTAAATTCTTCTTAGCATCTGTGCTAGTGTCCAAGTTACAATGAGTCACAAAGACCATATCATGGAAGCAAGAACCAATGTAAACCTCTGTCGATGAAATTACCTTGAAGCAGGGACAAAGTTTTCCCAAGAGCAGTCCATGTCATTAAAAATGTTAGCGTACAAAATAAATATTTAACATCAGTAGTGAAGTATAGCATGTTGGCATTCTAAAATAAATGCGGTTTATAAGAGTAATACAAAAAAACTGTCCAAAAAAATCAATACTTAATGTTAGTTTAAAAAAAATTGTGGGGGCGCCTGGGTGGCTCAGTTGGTTAAGCGACTGCCTTCAGCTCAGGTCATGATCCCAGGGTCCTGGGATCGAGTCCCACATCGGGCTCCCTGCTCTGCAGGGAGCCTGCTTCTCCCTCTCCCACTCCCCCTGCTTGTGTTCCCTCTCTCGCTGTGTCTCTCTCTGTCAAATAAATAAATAAAATCTTTAAAAAAAAAAATTGTAAATTCCTGTTTGTTTTTTATTGTCTCGTATTTATCATATCATAGTAACTGACTAGCATGTGTTGAAGTGGAGTCCTATTAGAATATTTACTTTATTCATCAGCACTAAAGCTCTTAAAAAGAATGCCCACTAGGGATATAGAAAAAAGAGGCCAGGAGACTTTCCCTCAGTATCTGGATTTCGTGATAAGCCTTACCTCTAAAGCGGGGTACCTTGGAAAGAAAGGAAAGGAGGGAGGAAAGTCCTACAGGAAGGATGAGTAAGTTAACTTTTGATGGTCAGAGGCTTGGCTGTCTTGCGAGCAAAACTGGTTGTCTTTCATTCCTTCAGTGAATCCAGATCCTGCTAAGGTACAGCTTAGAAATATAAGATACTTCTTTGTAGAAAGACGAGATCAATACATTTGACAAGTGGTACATGTTTTATCACCTTGTTAGGGAGTCATGATGTATAATAATATGTTAAATGTTCTGATAATTCCTTTAGAAAAAGAAAGCTGTTTAACTTCATTTTCACCAGGGTTTCACAAATTTATTTGTCCATAAGTTTAAAATTTTTGCATACTACCTCTCTTCCCGATGAGCCTCAGTTCTACAGAAACATAATTCTGTATGCTGCCTTACTTAAGAAGTTTCAATGGCTCCCCACGTCAGGTATTAGAAATGGACTTTTATATAATGTAGCAGAATTTGCTAAGTTTCCAGAATGTTATTAGTCAGGCAAATTGATTGGTTTCCTCACTCGTGGTTTGATAAGATTCAATCCCATCTTTATTCCAAACGATGACTGGTACCCATCATTGTCTTTGGTGAGTCGGTGGGAGGAGGGAGGCAAGCATGCAGCTGCAGATTCCCCAGCCACTGAGGATCAAGACTGGCAATGTCACTAAGGGAAGGCATTAGGAACATCCCCTGATGAAACTTACTTCTTAAGCATGCTAATAATGTAATCTTTTTTTTAAATGTAATGATTTACTTGGCTGTTAGCTTCACTGGAATATCTGAAGACAGCCCTTCTTCAAAATACACTTCTAAATCAGAAGAAAATACTGCCTTCAGCTTCCCAAAGACCTGAGAGTAACTGAAGCAATGCAACTCTTAAAAATTGCAGACTCCACAAACTGACTTTTAAGACTTTACAGAATCTGACCAGACTACATTGCCAGCCTTCTTTTTCATAATGTGCCCACGTGGTTGCTGTTCTTTCCTGCCGCTGTGCCTATGCCTATTCTAGTCCCCTTAACTAAATTGTTTGTACTTCTCGTTTTCTGCCAGTTAAACTTCTATCCATCCAGATTGGTCCAGTTTCTTTACATTACAAAGGACACACCCATTTTAACAAGGTTAAGCAAAAAATGGACCGGACTGACGCTGAGAGCTGGAAACATGAGGAGAATATGGGATGTTCTATTAAGCAACTATTTATCCTCTATCTAAGAGCACCTTGGTTTTTTTTTTTTCTGTGGAGCCCCCTCCCTCATCCTCCATTCATGTATTTGGGGAGAAGCTTAACACCTGCCTCCAGGGATAGAGTTATAATCCATGTCTTACCTCCTCTACTTCCTTGAAGCTCCCTGAGAGCAGACGACATGTCTAAATTTATTTTTAGGGGTGCCTGGGTGGCTCAGTCATTAAGCGTCTGCCTTTGGCTCAGGTCATGATCCTGGAGTCCCGGGCTCGGGCTTCCTGCTCAACGGGGAGTCTGCTTCTCCTTCTCCCTCTGCTCCTCCCCTGGCTCATGCTCTCTCTCTCTCTCTCTCTCTCTCTCTCTTGTTCACCCTCTCAAATAAAATCTCTTAAAAAAATAAATTTACTTTTATGTTTACTTGTACCTATTACCCAAAGAGTAGATATTTAATGAATGCCTGTTACATGAACGAATGAACTTCACGTAGGCTATCTCTTCTTGGAATCAAAATCCAAAAGTGGAGCATTCCAGGAAGACAAGGGCAGAAATTGTAGGCCCTTTAGTCTAAAGATAAGAGTAATATGGTAAGACAAAATAAGTTTTGTTTAAAGGTTTTACTTCAATTTAGAATCAATCTGCCTCTGGGAATATAACCTGAAGATTAATCCTAATCCAAGATGTGGACAAATATTTATGCACATAAATATTTAATGCACTTTAAAATGCCCCATTTATAATTTTTAAAACGTGGAAAAGCTTCTATGTCCAAAATAGATGATGAGAAAAGAAAAAGGAAAGAGTGCTTAGTGTATACCAGGTTGCCACCAACTACTTTCCCAAGGATTATTTTATTTAATCCTTACAATCATTGTATGACAGAAGGTGGCAAAATTTTTCTGTCAAGACCCAGGTAGTAAATATCTTAGACTTTGCAGACCAAGGGGCAAAACTGAGGCTATTATGTAACGAGTATTAGTATAATTAGTATAATACCATTTATCTTGTTTTAAAGCAGGTAAGACAAATCTATGTTCCACTTAGAGATACACTAGGGGTACATGTGTAATAAAAGTCATTTTTGAAAATAAAGGAGAGAATGCAAAATACCAAATTCAAGACAGTGATTACTCAGGAAGTGGTATGAACACAAGGTTATCAAAGCAAGGTAAACAGAAGGGATTTTAAATGTGGGGCAATATTTTACTTAAGTTGGATGGTAAGTACATGGGTGCTGAGGTATTTATGTAACGAGAGAAAACAAATTTCCACAAAATTTGTATTGATGAATTTCAAAATCTAACAGTTGATACATTTTTTGGTGATGCTTATACTATTAAGGCAAAGGTAGAACTCTTTTTGGCGGGGGTGGGGGGACATTTCATTCTACTCAAGTTCAAAGTTCATGTTCCCCTATCATCAAAGTCAATAGCAAATGCTCATTTGTTAATGCTGATTTTTAGTAAGATTTTATATATTTTATCTTTGAAAATGTCTTTGAAATATTCTTTTCATAGGTACTGCCAAATCCTGATATTGGTACATGAGTATATGGTTTTAATTGAGCATATTCATTGCTTGGAAGGCATTTATGCAATTCTGTTAAATTTTTCTCTTGATATTTGCCTTTTAGTATGTCATTATGTTGCAGATTAATTGCTTCCAGTTGAAGGTGGAAGCTCCGCAATTGCACAGTTGAATGGATTTTGAGATATGGAAATTTTTTTTGCACTCACATCCAGGTCCAAGAGACACTGTTGGAGCTGTAGTTTGAACTCAGAAAATATGTCTACTACAAATTTGTGGGGGTATGGAGATCCTGCTTCTTAACTTTTTAACAGCACAGGAAGTACATAAAACAGCTTGAGATAGCTTGTGATTCAAACAATGCTAGTTGTGGAGATTACCACAGTATAAATTTGGTGTGTAAGTGCTGTTTTGCCTTACAGCTTTAGACTTAATTCATTGAGAAAGATTATCAAGCCTGCAGCAAAAGCTAATTTCCAAAGCCATTCATAGTTCAGCAACAGTGGTTGAGGATAGTTCTTCCAACCACTTAACGACTGAGCCACCCAGGCGCCCCTCTTCCAACCACTTAAAAATGTACATGGGGCACCTGGGTGGCTCAGTTGGTTAAGCATCCAACTCTTGATCTCAGGGTCCTGAGATTGAGCCTTGCATCCAGCTTCATGCTCAGCTGGGAGTCTGCTTGAGATTCTCTCTCTCTCCTTCTCCTGCTACCTCTCCCCACCTCCTTCACTCTCTCTCTCTCTCAAATAAATAAATAAATCATTTCTAAAAATGTACAAACTGTTCTTAGCTGGAGGGCTATGTAAAAATTGGCAAAGGGCTAGATTTGATCTGTGTGCCTTAGTTTGCAGAGAATTTTATTATCTGCCCAAGGGCACAAAACTATTTAGTGGTGAAATGGGGATTCAAATATGATCAGGCAGCCTGACTCAGAGCCCATTCACTTGGTAACTATGCTCTACTACTTATCATGCTAGGGTAGCCCACCGGCAGCCCGTGGCCAAATCCAGCATGGGGTTTTCTTTGGCTAACAGTTGAGGGTTTTTTTTTTTCTTAAAAAGATGCATTGTACAATATTTAATACGTACAAAACAGAAGAAGTAAAATGCAACCAATACCCATGTACTTACCAACCAACTTAAGTAAAATATTGCCCCACATTTAAAATCCCTTCTGTTTACCTTGCTTTGATAACCTTGTGTTCATACCACTTCCTGAGTAATCACTGTCCTGAATTTGGTATTTTGCATTCTCTCCTTTATTTTCAAAAACGACTTTTATTACACATGTACCCCTAGTGTATCTCTAAGTGGAACATAGAATTGTCTTACCTGCTTTAAAACAAGATAAATGGTATTATACTAAACATGTTCTGTGGCTTATTTTCTCCACTTGATTTTGCTGGCACGTTTAAAAATAAAACTGGGGCCCCTGGGTGGCTGTCGGTTCAGCGTCTGACTCTTGATTTCAGCTCAGGTCATGATCTCCAGGTCCTGGGATGGAGCCCTACATTGTCAGGCTCCATGTTCAGCATGGAGTCTGCTTGTCCCTACCCCTCTGCCCCTCCCCCCTGCTCTCACTCTCTCTCTCTCCCTCCCTCTCTCTCTCAAAATAAAATCTTTAAAAAAAAATTTTAAATAACAATAAAATTAGATTTGGATGCCTTTTGGTGGGATCTACATTTTCAGTTACCATCAGCCCCTATGTCTTATGCCATCCATTTCATGTATTTTAATTACCCACCAGGCCTCTGAAGCCATTTGAGTTTGTGATACCTGATTCAAGAAGACATCTCATGTAGCCATTAGAATAGAAAGTTTTAATAACAGGGGAATTTATTTGTCTTATATTGTGTTATAATGACATTTATGTTCTATCTGGCAAAAATGATATAAAATTATATATATTATATGCTCTAACCTATATGAACAAAATATGCAGAGAAAAGACTATGAGCAATTTTGCCAAAATGTTATTTTTGGGTGGTGACATTTTGTGTGATTTGTAATATGTGCTTATTATGTTTTCCTGAATTTACAAAATAATTGTTCATTTTCATAAAAAAAATTTTTAATTTAAATCATCTGTAAAATAGTTTAATAATGCCATTATTTTTTCTCTTTATTCTTTAACCATATTAACTTCAATTAGGTTATGTTGATTTTTTTAAAGATTGTATTTATTTCTTTATTTGAGAGAGAGAGAGAGCACGCGTGCACGTGCATGCATGAGCTTGAACAGAGGGAGGAGCAGAGGGGGAAGAATCTCAAGCAAACTCCATATCAAGCACGGAGCCTGATGTGAAGTTTGATCTCTTGACCCTGAGATCATGACTTGAGCGCAAACCAACAGTCCAGTGCTTAACCGACTGAGCCACCCAGGTGCCCCAGTTATGTTGATATTTTTAACTACTTAGCATAAGTCAATCAATTCTTGCATTGTCCTTTTAGTAGATCATTTCACAATAATCATGGATGATATATAAGGGTGATAGTCAGGCACAAGGTATAGTCTAGATTAAAGAACAAATATATTAGCTCTGCTGAATCATTTGTCTTAAACCCTATCAAAGGAAGATTGCATTAATAGAAGGGATAACTTATGTAGTATTTCTAAAAAAACAGTCCAATAGGTAAGAATTTTCTCCTGTTGAAGGAAGAGTGTGCCCCAATGTGAGAACAACAACATGTAATCTGTAGAGATGGATATGCAGCCAGATAAAACTGATAAAGGAGATCCATCAGCTTTCCTTGCTCTGGCTCCAAGCTGACCCAGCAAACACCTATCTAGCTTGTCATAAGGGAAAGAGTACACCATCAGCTCACCTGAGCATTCCAAGCCCCATGATTATTGGCATCCGGTTTTATGTGTCAGCTTCTTGTGAGTTTGTTAGCATGAAAAGAGTCCCAGAGAATCTGATTACATTGGGAGGCCCTTACAAAAAGCTCCTTGGCATATGAAGCCTGAAGATTAGATCCTGGAACACAGTGTCCATATCAACGTACTGCTATTCTAGAAAGTCTCATCTAGACAGTCCTCTGGTTTACCATCTCTTAGGTCACATTCCCTTCACATCCCCTGAGGTTCACAGGTGCAATGATAATACATTAATTCCATTTCAGTTTTTTCAACTTATTGACAAAGCCTCTACGGCGAAAGTGAAGAGTTGGCAATCACAGTTGCCAATTTAAGTATTTTCCAATAGACTCCCAACTTTCTCTCCATTAACTGGTAAATGAACACAACACACAGGTTTTTTGGGGGTTTTTTTGCCTGGATTATCTGGTTATATTGGACAGTATTTTACATAGAAATTCTTTTCATAGTCTACTTCATTTTAGGCAAAGCAAAAGATATTGCCACCCCACAGAGAATTTCAAGATTGTTGTGGAGGCATTCTGTAGAACTTGCCAAATTAGAACATACTGGCAATTTTGAAAATAATCCAATATGTTGATGTGGAAAAACTGTGCATATAAATTCTTTAATTATCTCTCCTTTTGGCTAAATTTTAGTTCTGTGATGTGAGAGTGGGTCTGCATTTTGCACTGTTGCCATAATATTGGATGGCAGTTCCACTTGGCTCCTTTCTCGGCCTGAGTTCAGAGCAATATGGCAGTTCTGTGATGTGGACACAGTTTCTATGCTAAAGCCATCCATTTTAATAAAGTGAAGGTCTAGCCCATTGAGCCTAGTTGAATACAGCTATTGCACTGATCTCTTCTGATGCTACAGCCGTTGAGTTTATTTCCTTAATCACATTTTCCATACGGGTGAAAGCATGAAGCTGCTTGGTATCTTCCAGAGTGCATGCATTCTAATTTCAGAATTTAATCAAATGGAACTGGCTTCCTGACAGAGTAAACAGAGCAAAATACTGTATCCAGACCAGCTGCCAAGCTAGCAGCCTGAATTTATTTTTCCTTGCTTTGCTAAATGCATCTTGAATTTTTGAAAACATAGTCCAGGTTCAGGAAATTTAGCATTTTTGAACCAAGACCAGTCAGCTCTAATATTCTTCCATAAATACATCCATTAAATTTCAAAAGTCAGGTAGCTGAGTTAATCTTTTCTCACATGTCTGTGGCCAGAGAAGAAAACATATCCCTCCTTTCTGCTGAACGCAAGGACTGTGTACATAGCCCTTCCATCTGGGCTAATCTAATAATAGGGAATGCCTGTAAATATCTATACATGTTTTTTTTTCTGATTACTACCTCTGTACTTCTTATTTGATTCTTGTAACATAACTCTTTTCTGAAATCTTTCCAGGTATTTTCAGTGCCACTTTTTATATATCATTCCATATATAAATATCAAAGCTTTATTTATACTCAGACTCAATATAGCAACCAGGACACAGAGAGAAATAAAAGAGTCAGCTGGGTAGACTACTATTGCTCAAGCCATTTGCCTTGTGAAAGAGGGCTTGAGGAGGCACAGAATTTATTACCAATTCCTTTGTTACTGCTAATGCAAATTTATCCATCTGCAAAACAGACTCTTTTGTAGTATGTGTGTCTTTTATTGACCACAGATATTTTGTTTTAGTATCCTTTAATACCACACCAGGGATGGCTTTTATCATTTACTCAGGAGATACTTAGAAATGTACGTAGCCTCAAATCAAATGGATACCACTGTCCACAAGAAGTTATTTACACCTTAACCTCCTACAGGCTCTGGAATTCCCTGCCACCCCTACCCCAGTTCAGATCCTCAGTTCCTTTTCCAGGCTAACTCCTGATCATGTGTCCACATTCAACTCAGCTATCACTTCCTCCCAGAAGCCTTTCTTGCTCTCTTCTCTTTGGTTTCACACTCTTTCTTGGTTTCACATCCCATCCATATGCTAAGGACTCCCAAATTTAAATCTCCAGTTCAGCTCTCTTCTGAGCTTCAGACATGTATGTATAATTGTTTGCTCAAAAGCTCCACTTGGATGGCATCTTAAACTAAACATGCCCAAACCAATCTCATCACCCCTCCTTCAAAGAACCCAAACCTAGCACTAATGTTGAATTATTTATCTATTGCTGTGAAACAAATTACCGCACAATCTAGCGGCTTTAAACAACAATACATATTTATTATCTCAGAGTTTCTGTGGGTCAGGAATTAGGCAATAGCTTGGCTAGGTGATTCTGGCTCAAAGTCTCTCATGAGTTTGCAGGCAAGATGTTGAGCAGAGCTGCAGTCAATCGAGGGCTTGAATGGGGATGGAAGATCCCACTTCCAGGGTGTTTCACTCATATGGCTTGCAAGTTGGTGCTGTCTGTTGGTAGGAGACCTCAGTTCCTCCCTACGTGGACCTCTTCACAGTGCTCTGGAGAGCTGCTTGAGTGTCCTCATGACATAGTGGCTGGCTCCCTCCAGAGCAGCTGACCCAAAAGGAGGATGCTGTAATGCCTTTCCTGACTCAGCCTCATAAGGCAAACACTGGCACTTTCTCAGTATGCTATTGGCCATACAGGCTAGTCATGATTCATTGTAAACGGGTATTCCACAAGGGTGTGAATACCAGGAGACAAAGATCACTGGGGCCATCTTGGTGGCTGGTTACCAGCACTGTCTATCCAGTTGCTCACATCGGAAACCTAAGAGTCATCTTTGACACCTTCTCTCTACCATCTTTAGTCAATACCAAGTCTAGTCTACCTCATCTCTGCTTTGACTTTGTCTTCTGTTATCACTCCAGTCCAAGCCTCATAACTGTACTACAACAGCCTCTAAGCTGTCCTCTCTAGTCCTACCCTTGTGCCTCTCCAACCCATTTTCCACACAGATAGCAGCCATCTTTTAAGAATATAAATCTCATCAGGGCGCCTGGGTGGCTCAGTTGGTTAAGCGACTGCCTTCGGCTCAGGTCGTGATCCTGGGGTCCCGGGATCGAGTCCCGCATCGGGCTCCCTGCTCGGCGGGGAGTCTGCTTCTCCCTCTGACCCTCCTCCCCCTCATGCTGTCTCTCATTCTCTCTCTCTAAAATAAATAAATAAAATCTTTAAAAAAAAAAAAAGAATATAAATCTCATCATATAACTCTCCAACTTAAATACTCTTTAATCATTTCCTGTTGAATGGACCAGGTGTACAAACTTGGTCAAGTTAACAACCATGTTGAGACTTAGTTGCTTCCTCTGTAAAATGGTTATAAAAATAGCTACCCCATGGAGTTATAGTGAGGATCAAATGAGACAAAATCTGTGATCAGAGAAGAGTGCCTGAAAGGGAACCAGCGCTCAGTCTGTTGACAAATACAACGCCTCTGGTTGACGCCTCCTGGCATCCGGAGGAGACGTCTTTCTGGGAGGAGAGGGTTAGCTCAGTGCGTTGGGGAGGTTTGGTGACCTGTACCTTCTCTGACAGAAGATGCTCAGTCACCATCTCCTGGGGCGGGTAGAAGAGCAGAAACGAGAACATAACCGTGGGAACACGTGGAGCTGATGGCTGGTCTAGCTGTGGCAACAAGGCTTCATGGCAGTGCACAATCTCCAAACCATAGGCTTTGTGACTTACAGGGGTCAAGAACCCCTTTGCGAGTCTGCTGAAAGAGACTGACAATCTACCCAGGAAAAAAAACAAAACAAAACACAGAGTGGTATGCATGCAAAATGTGGCAAGTCATTTCAGGGAGGCTGGGAGTCTCGGGAGAGTTCCTGCTTCAAACACAGAGCCCCTTCCCTAGTGAGCAAATTCAAAGGCTATTTTACAACACACAGATGTCGGACGGGGAATTACCACATGATACATAGGACTATTTCAGGTTTTGCTCTACGGATCATAAAACCTAATTAAAACTTTATTTAAAAAATTTAAGGGGACGCCTGGGTGGCTCAGTCGGTTAGGCGACTGCCTTCGGCTCAGGTCATGATCCTGGAGTCCCGGGATCGAGTCCCACATCGGGCTCCCTGCTCAGCGGGGGGTCTGCTTCTCCCTCTGACCCTCCTCCCTCTCGTGCTCTCTGTATCTCATTCTCTCTGTCTCAAATAAATAAATAAAATCTTTAAAAAAAATTTTTTTTAAATTTAATAAAACTTTCTCTTTCAAAAGATTGTATATTTTGAAGGTATAATTTAGCTTACAGACTAAGACACATCCTATCTCACTCATGTACTCCTGTTCATATTTTGTCCCTCCTTTCGACATTGATATCTTCTTTAGTCAAAAAATGTAGTGAAGTGGCCCAAATCGGTGCCAAATATTGGCCCGTTGGGAATCACATAGTTTACCTTAAAGACCAGACCCAATGAAAATTCAAGTGCACGCCGATTTAAGAAAGTTCCAATAGAGTTATTTAGAAGTTTAAAAAAAAATTTTTAATGTAGAGCGGAGCAAGATGGCGGAGGAGTAGGAGACCTGGATTTCGTCTCCTCTCAGGAATTCAGCTGGATAGGGATCAAACCATTCTGAACACCTACAAACTCAACAGGAGATCGAAGAAAAGAAGAGCAACAACTCTCTCATCAGAAAAGCGACCACTTTCTGGAAGGTAGGACGTGCGGAGAAGTGAATCCGAGGCGATATTCGGGAGGAGAGACGGCGGGGGAGGGGCCTCCGGCGGCCGCTTCTGGCAAGTGATAGAACCACGGAGCACAAAATCGGAACTTTTAAAAGTCTGCTCCGCTGAGGGACGTCACTCTGGTGGCTAAGCGGGGGGTGGAACCCTCCGGGACAGTGTGGTCTCAGGACCCACGGGTCACAGAAAGACCGGGGGTGCCTGAGTGTGGCGGAGCTCCCAGGTATCGGAGCAGGGAAGCCAGCTGCAGAGGCGGAGCCCAGGCGCGGGCTCTCAGCTCGGGGTTGCCATAAACCGTGATCCGCGGCACAGTCGGGCCCCTGCTCCTCCAGCAGGGACCCAACAAGCGGCAGATCCGGGGAGACTCACCTTCCTCCCCGGGAGGAGCCGCGCGGGAGTGCGCTGCAGGGATCTGCTGGGTTTGGAGACTCCACCCGGGGTCGGGTGCCAGAGATAGAAACACGCGGTCACAAGCCGGGTGAGCACGGAGTGCGGCCGAAGACCGGGGAGACGGGAGTGACTGACGGCTTTTCTCTGGGGGCTCACTTAGAAGCGGGGCCCCGAGTTCTCGGCTCCTCCGGGGCGGAGATTGGGAGGCCGCCATTTTCACTCTCCGCCTCCAAAGCTGTACGGAAAGCTCGCAGGGAACAAAAGCCCCGGAGAGCAAACCCAAGCAGATTACTTAGCCGGGAGGGGGCAAGGGCGGGGCAATTCCGCCTCCAGCAGAGACATTTGGAAACCACGGCAACAGGCCCCTCCCCAGAAGATCAGCGAGAACAGCCAGCCAAGGCCAAGTTTACCCATCAATGAGAACGGCAGAACTCCAGCACTAGGGGACTACTGCACATAGAATTCATGGCTTTTTTACCATGATTCTTTAGTCTTTCAAAGTTAATTTTTTTTTTAACTGTCTTTTTTTCTTTTTTTTTCTTTTTGAATTTTTCTTTTTCCCTTTTTCAACCAACATCTTATCAATCCCTTTTTTTAAAAAAAACATTTTTATTTTTCATTTTTAGAGTCATATTCTATCCCTTCATAGTAGTTACCTGTATTTTTGGCTTATATATATAAGTTGTTCTCTCTTTAAAATTTTGAGATAGTTTCTTCTAACAGATTAAAATATACCCTAAATCTCTAGTATATGGTGTTTTCTATTCCCCTGCCTGATCACATCCTCTCCCTTTTTTTTCTTTTTTTAAATCCTCTTCTTTCTTTTTTTCAAACAACTTCTTATCAATTCCTTTTATAAAATTTTTTATAATTTCCATCTTTACAGTCATATTCCATCCCTTCATCATATCAACCCTTATTTTTGTACATATATAAGTTTTTCTTTCTTTAAAATTTTGGGAGGCACTTTCTTCTAAAAGACCAAAATACACCCCAAATCTAGTGTGTGGCACTGATCTATATACCAGCCTGATCATATTTGATCACATTCTGGGTTTTCGTTGTTGTTGTTGTTGTTGTTTTGTTTTGTTTGTTTTTGTTTTTATCTTTATCTTTTTCTTTTCCTTTTTTTCTCTTTCCCTTTCTTTTCCCACTGCTTCAAGTCTTTTCTGATTTGTTTAGAGTATATTTTCTGGGGACGTTGTCACTCTGCTAGCATTTTGTTCTCTCATTAATCTATTCTCCTCTGCACAAAATGACAAGACGGAAAAAATCACCTCAACAAAAAGAACAAGAGGTAGTACTGACTGCCAGGGACCTACTCAATACGGACATTAGTACGATGTCAGATCTAGAGTTCAGAATCATCACTTTAAAGATACTAGCTGGGCTTGAAAAAAATATGGAAGTTATTAGAGAAACCCTTTCTGGAGAAGTAAAAGAACTAAAATCCAACCAAGTAGAAATCAAAAAGGCTATTAATGAGGTGCAATCAAAAATGGGGGCGCTAACTGCTAGAATAAATGAGGCAGAAGAGAGAATCAGTAATATAGAAGATGAAATGATGGAAAATAAAGAAGCTGAGAAAAAGAGAGATAAACAACTACTGGATCACGAGGGCAGAATTCGAGAGAGAAGCGATACCATAAGACGAAACAACATTAGAATAATTGGGATCCCAGAAGAAGAAGAAAGAGAGAGAGGGGCAGAAGGTATATTGGAGCAAATTATAGCAGAGAACTTCCCTAATTTGGGAAAGGAAACAGGCATGAAAATCCAGGAAGCACAGAGAACCCCTCTCAAAATCAATAAAAATAGGTCAACACCCCGACATCTAATAGTAAAACTTATGAGTCTCATAGACAAAGAGAAAATCCTGAAAGCAGCTCGGGAGAAGAGATATGTAACCTACAAGGGTAGAAACATTAGATTGGCAACAGACCTATCCACAGAGACCTGGCAGGCCAGAAAGGACTGGCAGGATATATTCAGAGCACTAAATGAGAAAACTATGCAGCCAAGAATACTCTATCCAGCTAGGCTGTCATTGAAAATTGAAGGAGAGATAAAAAGCTTCCAGGACAAACAAAAACTAAAGGAATTTGCAAACACAAAACCAGCCCTACAGGAAATCTTGAAAGGGGTCCTCTAAGCAAAGAGAGAGCCTAAAAGCAATATAGACCAGAAAGGAACACAGACAATATACGGTAACAGTCACCTTACAGGCAATACAATGGCACTAAATTCCTATCTTTCAATAGTTACCCTGAATGTAAATGGGCTAAATGCCCCAATCAAAAGCCACAGGCTATCAGACTGGATTAAAAAACAAGACCCATCGATATGCTGTCTGCAAGAGACTCATTTTAGAACCAAAGACACCCCCAGATTGAAAGTGAGGGGGTGGAAAACCATTTACCATGACATATTCAGAACATTCCACCCCAAAGCAACGGAATACACATTCTTCTCTAGTGCCCATGGAACATTCTCCAGAATAGATCACATCCTAGGTCATAAATCAGGTCTCAACCGGTACCAAAAGATTGGAATCATTCCCTGCCTATTTTCAGACCACAATGCTTTGAAACTAGAACTCAATCACAAGAGGAAAGTCGGAAAGAACTCAAATACATGGAGGCTAAAGAGCATCCTACTGAAGAATGAATGGGTCAACCAGGAAATTAAAGAAGAATTAAAAAAATACATGGAAACCAATGAAAATGAAAACACAACTATTCAAAATCTTTGGGATGCAGCAAAGGCAGTCCTAAGAGGAAAGTATATAGCAATACAAGCCTTTCTCAAGAAGCAAGAAAGGTCTCAAGTACACAACCTAACCCTACACCTAAAGGAGCTGGAGAAAGAACAGCAAATAAAGCCTAAACCCAGCAGGAGAAGAGAAATAATAAAGATCAGAGCAGAAATCAATGAAATAGAAACTAAAAGAACAGTAGAACAGATCAACGAAACTAGGAGCTGGTTCTTTGAAAGAATTAACAAGATTGATAAACCCCTGGCCAGACTTATCAAAAAGAAAAGAGAAATGACCCAAATCAACAAAATCATGAATGAAAGAGGAGAGATCACAACCAACACCAAAGAAATACAAACAATTATAAGAACATATTATGAGCAACTCTATGCCAGCAAATTAGATAACCTGGAAGAAATGGATGCATTCCTAGAGATGTATCAACTACCAAAACTGAACCAGGATGAAATAGAAAACCTGAACAGACCTATAACCACTACGGAAATTGAAGCAGTCATCAAAAATCTCCCAACAAACAAAAGCCCAGGGCCAGATGGCTTCCCAGGGGAATTCTACCAAACATTTCAAGAAGAATTAATACCTATTCTTCTGAAACTGTTCCAAAAAATAGAAATGGAAGGAAAACTTCCAAACTCATTTTATGAGGCCAGCATTACCTTGATCCCAAAACCAGACAAAGACCCCATCAAAAAGGAGAATTACAGACCAATATCCCTGATGAACATGGATGCAAAAATTCTCACCAAAATACTAGCCAATAGGATCCAACAGTACATTACAAGGATTATTCACCATGACCAAGTGGGATTTATCCCTGGGCTGCAAGGTTGGTTCAACATCCGCAAATCAATCAATGTGATACAATACATTAACAAAAGAAAGAACAAGAATCATATGATCCTCTCAATAGATGCAGAAAAAGCATTTGACAAAGTACAGCATCCTTTCTTGATCAAAACTCTTCAGAGTATAGGCATAGAGGGTACATACCTCAATATCATAAAAGCCATCTATGAAAAACCTACAGCGAATATCATTCTCAATGGGGAAAAACTGAGAGCTTTCCCCCTAAGGTCAGGAACACGGCAGGGGTGTCCACTATCACCACTGCTATTCAACATAGTATTGGAAGTCCTAGCCACAGCAATCAGACAACAAAAAGAAATCAAAGGCATCCAAATTGGCAAAGAAGAAGTCAAACTCTCACTCTTTGCAGATGATATGATACTTTATGTGGAAAACCCAAAAGACTCCACCCCAAAACTGCTAGAACTCATACAGGAATTCAGTCAAGTGGCAGGATATAAAATCAATGCACAGAAGTCAGTGGCATTCCTATACACCAACAACAAGACAGAAGAAAGAGAAATTAAGGAGTCGATCCCATTTACAATTGCACCCAAAACCATAAGATACCTAGGAATAAATCTAACCAAAGAGACAAAGGATCTGTACTCAGAAAACTATAAAATACTCATGAAAGAAATTGAGGAAGACACAAAGAAATGGAAAAACGTTCTATGCTCATGGATTGGAAGAACAAATATTGTGAAGATGTCAATGCTACCTAGAGCAATCTACACATTCAATGCAATCCCCATCAAAATACCATCCACTTTTTTCAAAGAAATGGAACAAATCATCCTAAAATTTGTATGGAACCAGAAAAGACCCCGCATAGCCAGAGGAATGTTGAAAAAGAAAAGCAAAGCCGGCGGCATCACAATTCCGGACTTCCAGCTCTATTACAAAGCTGTCATCATCAAGACAGCATGGTACTGGCACAAAAACAGACACATAGATCAATGGAACAGAATAGAGAGCCCAGAAATGGACCCTCAACTCTATGGTCAACTCATCTTTGACAAAGCAGGAAAGAATGTCCAATGGAATAAAGACAGTCTCTTCAACAAATGGTGTTGGGAAAATTGGATAGCCACATGCAGAAGAATGAAACTGGACCATTTCCTTACACCACACACAAAAATAGACTCAAAATGGTTGAAAGACCTCAACGTGAGACAGGAGTCCATCAAAATCCTAAAGGAGAACACGGGCAGCAACCTCTTCAACCTCAGCCGAAGCAACTTCTTCCTAGAAACATCGCCAAAGGCAAGGGAAGCAAGGGCAAAAATGAACTATTGGGACTTCATCAAGATAAAAAGCTTTTGCAAAGCAAAGGAAACAGACAACAAAACCAAAAGACAACCAACAGAATGGGAGAAGATATTTGCAAATGACATATCAGATAAAGGGCTAGTATCCAAAATCTATAAAGAACTCATCAAACTCAACACCCAAAGAACAAAGAATCCAATCAAGAAATGGGCAGAAGACATGAACAGACATTTTTCCAAAGAAGACATCCAAATGGCCAACAGACACATGAAAAAGTGCTCAATATCGCTCGGCATCAGGGAAATCCAAATCAAAACGTCAATGAGATACCACCTCACACCAGTCAGAATGGCTAAAATTAACAAGTCAGGAAACGACAGATGCTGGCGGGAATGCGGAGAAAGGGGAACCCTCCTACACTGTTGGTGGGAATGCAAGCTGGTGCAGCCACTCTGGAAAACAGTATGGAGGTTCCTCAAAAAGTTGAAAATAGAACTACCATATGATCCAGCAATTGCACTACTGGGTATTTACCCCAAAGATACAAAAGTAGGGATCCGAAGGGGTACGTGCACCCCGATGTTTATAGCAGCAATGTCCACAATAGCCAAACTGTGGAAAGAGCCAAGATGTGCATCGACAGATGAATGGATAAAGAAGAAGTGGTATATATATACAATGGAATATTATGCAGCCATCAAAAGGAATGACATCTTGCCATTTGCAACGACGTGGATGGAACTGGAGGGTATTATGTTGAGTGAAATAAGTCAAACAGAGAAAGACATGTATCATATGATCTCACTGATATGAGGAATTCTTAATTGCAGGAAACAAACTGAGGGTTGCTGGAGTGGGGGGGTGGGGGGGGAGGGATGGGGTGACTGGGTGATAGACACTGGGGAGGGTATGTGCTCTGGTAAGCGCTGTGAATTGTGCAAGACTGTTGAATCTCAGATCTGTACCTCTGAAACAAATAATGCAATATATGTTAAGGAAAAAAAAAAAAGAAGAAGAAGAAGGTAGCGGGAGGGGAAGAATGAAGTGGGGGAAATCGGAGGGGTAGACGAACCATGAGAGACGATGGACTCTGAAAAACAAACTGAGGGTTCTAGAGGGGAGGGGGGTGGGAGGATGGGTTAGCCTGGTGGTGGGTATTGAGGAGGGCACATTCTGCATGGAGCACTGGGTGTTATGCACAAACAATGAATCATGGAACACTTCATCTAAAACTAATGATGTAATGTATGGGGATTAACATAAGAATAAAAAAAAATTAAAAAAATTTTTTTAATGTATTTATTATTTTATTTTCTAAATAAACAAATTAATTAGCACGTTCCATTCTCTTCTCCAGGTTGGCATGTTATAGTTTAGAGTAAGTGCGGGAGTAACTTCATTACCAGCAGTCTGTCCCTCTGATGTTCTCATTGATGAGATCCCACTCGGACTACAGCATCTCACTGCATGGCAGCCAAGAACTGAGGGCGAGTGTGTGATCGCTTCTGTGTATTTTGCAGTGGAAGCAGTCTTGGACCATACCTCAAGAAGCCACCGTGTTATTTGTCAGAATGTTACTACCCCCTCCAAATTCTTTATCTTGAGGATGTTGGAAAATGAGGGAAGTTAATCAGTATGATGCCAGGTACTCACATGCCACGTGCTTAACACGTGCTATATCTTTTCATTATTACCCCAATGTTACCGAAAAACCCAAGTTCAGCTGCCTGTGGCACGAAAAGCCAATACTCAAGAAATGAGTTTGTTTGTTTGTTTTTTGTATAAAACATTTAATTCGTTGGTCTTTTTGGGGTATTTGATGTATTACAACTGAACCATTAATCTTGTCGATTCATCAACATCAACTGGTTCGTTTTCATGACACTGCTGAGGAATCAGCTGTTTCTGCAAAGGTTCAAGGGAAAGGCCTTTTGAGAAATGGGCAAGTTCCTTTTGTATATCTACAGAAGCTTTATTCATCCTGTTAACTTTTTCATCATTCACAATGTTTATCTTCTTAAGATTAGTGGTAACTGGTTTTGCTTTGTTTTTAGACTTAAAGTTTTTTTGGCTGGCTATATGAAATACATTCCTGGACTTCTGCCCTCTTAGTTTGTTTTTGGCCATTGTCTTCAACACCCTTGTGCAGCAACTCATGCTCCGGGTGACGCCATCTACCTCAAGAGATGAGTTTTGATTGGAAAAGATGAGCTTTACGCAGGAGGCCAGCCACCCGGGGAGAAAGGCAGACTCTTATCCAAAAACCAACTCCGAGGTTTCTGCCTGGCCCAAAGATATTTTTAAAGGAACGTTAGGGCAGTGAATCAGTAAAAGGGGAGCGCAGCGGTCTGTAACACTTCTTGATTGCATGCAGACTCTAGGGTACCAGTTACGGACCTTATCTCAGCGCTTGGAGGTTGTGTATTGGTGTCCAGGGGGAGGTTGCGCCAGAGGGTTTGGTTCTGAGTCTTTCCAGGAAACACTGCATGATCTGTAAATTTACAAAGAAAGCAATCATGGCACTATAATCATGCTTGCTAATAAAGACTACTAAGTTGGCCAGACGGGTCAAGGCGGTGGCTTCACCAAGCCCATGAGAAAGGGGTTTTGATCTTCGTTTTACAGAGCAAGAAACTGAGTCGTGCAGGGATCAGTTCATACTGTCACAGGCGGTGAGCAGCTAAGCTGCGCCCCGGACCCAGGTCTACCTCCTGCAGGCTCCAGTCAGATCCTGCCTTTCCAGAATTCCTCCTTCAGCAGCTGTGTGTCTCCTTAGTATGCTCCTTTGAGAAGGCACGTTCCTGTCTTGGTATAGAATAAAGGGCAAGTAGGAGGCAAAAAGAAGTGCTTAGATCTTCCTTTCCTGTCGAAAGAAGTAAATGACATTCCCTTCAAAGAAAGGTCAGGGGATCCCAGGCTGGGAGGAGAAGCTGGGCTTTGGGGGGATCAGTGCCGAAGGCAAGGGGACAACGTAAAGATCAGAAGCCCACCAAGGTGTGTCAGCAAGTTGGGGGAAAGGAAAAGATCTCTGCTTCCAAAACTGGTCGCAAGCATCCAGACTGTGCCTTGTGTGCTGTAAGCTTGTCAGTTTGTGGGGTGCGAGCAAATCGAGGGTAGAGCTTGCGTCCAACTTTTTTGCTGGGAGCAGGGATGTCAGAGAGTCCAAATCAAAAGCCTGCTTGCCTTTTACTGCACCCTGGGGTGTGCACTCTCTCTTTCCTCTTCCACCTCACATTTCTGGGGCTATGGGGAAAGATTCTGTCATTGGCACCGCTCAATGACAAACAGGATGTCTCAAGGAGGAGACCATAAAATGGGGAAAATGAGACCAGCAGAAAAGCACCTGAAGCAAAAATCTGTTTCTGGGGAAGTTGAAATTGCAGTAAACAAGAGGGGATGGTAGAAATTGGACCCAATTAATGTTTTTGGCTTGGGTCCTCCTCGGCTCTGGGACCAGGTGTGGCAAGTGGAAACAGCAAGCCCGGGCTTTACGGTGGGGCAGAAATGGCTTCTGTCATTCGCAGCCCCTCCCACAGGGGCTCCAAGCCCGCATTGTGACTCAGCGGCTTAGGTAATAAACAAGTGAGCCTCTCCCCCCAGGACTTTCTCCATTTTGAAGGAAGGTAATTCCTAGGGAATGCAAATGAATGAGTCTCTAATCTCCAACAGTGGGAATGCCAAGGACCCTTGGCCCACGAGGGCAGGAGGGACACCCGTTTTAGGTCGAGGATGGGCGGAGCAGTCCCGCTCAGATGCAGGTGCCCAGGGCAGCTGTGCCAGGTTCTGTTCTGTTCCTGGAGGCAGTCCTTTGTGGGCTGGCTAATTCCTTCCCCAAACATCTGCTTGCTGTCAAGTTAAGAAAGATACACCTGCTTTCCACTTTCTCAGGGATGTTGAGAGGATTTGTGGAGGGTTATAATGAAGGGAACAGGGAGATTCTGGAGACAGATTTTGTTTAATTGATTAAGTTTTGTCTGTGAGTAAGCTCATATGTGGAGAGCTGACAATTGCCTGGGGCATCAGCCAAGGTTCTCGGCAGCAAAGGGCGGGCCCCAGGCATAGTCCGGTCTACCTTGCCACTCTGCAGCATGATGGACATGAACTCCAGCCATCTTCATGTTAGGCTGGTTACATGCAGTCTCGGGGAGAGGGGATGTGGCCCCTCAGGCTTCGTGTCCACTACCTCCCAAGACTCCCCAAAGAGAAGAAGGGCTATTAACAGGAAGAGAGGTTTGACAAACACTCAAATAGCAACGCGTGTCTATCACCCTTGCTTGATTTGCTCACTGCAGTGAGATTAGACTGGGTAATTCCGCTTGGCAGTAGGGTGTAGTTAGTTTTTCAGAGTTGTTGCTTCCACTGATGGCTCATTCAATTATGTGGCAGTCATAATCTATTTGTAAAACACTTTATAAGGGAATCTTGCATCCTCTATTTTCTTGGGCTTCTAAGAGTTCAGTGAAATACACCCAATTTGGATAAGGTTAAAGTTTAGGGACCTCCAAAATGGAATAGCTCACACAAGATACTTTAGTTTATCCTCATGTAAACAGACTGGCTCAGCATGCAGCTCTCCCCACAATTATTCACGGACCTGGGTCCTCTCCATCTATCTATCTTTCTTTTTTCTTCTTGTCTCTTCTCTCTTCTTTTCTCTTCTCTTCTCTCTTTCTTCTTTCCTTCCTTCCTTCCTTCCTTCCCTCCCTCCCTCCTTCCTTCCTTCCTTCCTTCCTTCCTTCCTTCCTTCCTTCCAAGTAAGTTCCATGCCCAACGTGGGGCTTGAACTCACGACCCCAAGATCAAGAGTCGCACGCTCCACCAACTGAGCCAGCCAGGCACCCCTCCATCTTGTTTCTTCATCCAGTTTTGAGAGGGCACCTCATCTGGGTGGCGCCAAGTGGAAAGGGGAAAGTATATGACCCCTCCTGGTCTAGTCTCAAGATACCAGGCTGGGAATTGGACACATTGCTCCTGTCACACTTCACTGGAGAGAACTTTGTCACATCTTCTTTAGAGAAGGTGGTGAAAGGTAGGACAGCCTGTCAGCCCTGTGTCTTGCTACATGTCCATTACTATGGAAGAAGGGCAGAGTGAAAGCCAGCAGTGTATCACACCTACAGAGTGCCCGTATTAGTTCCTCTTTCTACAGAGGAGGAAAAAGATAACAGAGATAAATGAACTCATTCAAAGGCACACAGCCGGCTGGCTAGGGGAGAGCACCTCAGTTCTCTCTACCATCCCCCCAGAACAGTGGGGCAGATCATTTGAAATGAGCACTGCCCTGGAAGAGTGAGGATGTATAATTAACATCAGTATGTGGAGCAAACAGCCAACAGGGGTAAGTGCTAAATAGGACAGAATTGTGTTCATCTCCTCTTCCCTATGCTCAGGCACAAAGATAGAGGTCATGGGCCCCTGGGTGGCTCAGTGGGTTAAGCATCTGCCTTCAGCTCAGGTCATGATCCCGGGGTCCTGGGATCGAGTCCCACATCGGGCTCCCTGTTCTGCCTCTCTCTCTGTCTTTCATGAATAAATAAATAAAATCTTTTAATTAAAAAAAAAAAAAGACAGAGGCCATAACTGCTCTGCCTGCTGCAGTCCTAGCCCATGGAGAGTGGATGTGCCCAGACATATAGAATCCAAGACAGTGATCACACTCTTCTAACCAACCTTTCAGGTTACATATCTCTGCCACAAACGTGTGTCTGTGCCCATTCCAGTTCCCCCTGGCTTCTCTTATTCTAGACTTCCTTATGCTTTTGACTGCTTGCTTCCCCAGTATGATCAGTCCATGGAGAGTAAGGATTCCGTGGGCAAAAGAGATCCAGATTCAGATAATTATGTTTGGTCACCTCCTGCACTGGCATGCAAGCCACCACCCAGCCGCCTCCCTCCCATTAAGACTCCTACAGGAAATCAGTGATTTTGTGTGATGTGACTCAGATCTCTCCAAGCGTCACCAGCCTGTGGGCTCAAGCTTGGGGTTCCTTAAGATTCATCCCCAAATCCTGTTAATTCTTGGTATTGATAACTCATAAAAGTAATTCAGGTTCCTTGTAAAATTGCAGCCCCAAAGCCCTTCTGGGAGTCTCTGGGGGTGGGGGAAGGGGTGACATATGTTCATGTTTCAGGCCCCCCTTCATGGACCTCTGCCCTGCAGAGTGAAGACACTCAGCCCCCTTTGCTCCAGTCTTCTGTGCCTCAACCCCCTGATGTGCCAAGAGTTGGGCCAGAGAAACATCTTTCCATGGGTTTCTTTCACTTGGGGAACAACTACAGCAGGGTTTCTTGGGCCCCAAAGTGTTGCTAAGCCCAGTGAGATGGCTCTTTCAGTTATGCATACCTCCCAGAGTGTGCTGTGCCCCCAGGATGACCAGGCATGGATAAGTCCAAGAACCAAGGGCTGCATACACCCGCACGTGTGTTGGCTCTAGACATGGAAGCTCATTCACTATGTCCTCGCACCTCACAATGAACTTTTGTGTCCTTCTCTGTAGTTTGGCTCCCTTAGAGTGTCCTTCTGCTCCCAGGTTGCCAGACAATTCAGTGTGTATCTGATCCCCAGGCACTGACATGTTTTAAGCTCTTTTTCTAGGAGGAACCTTGGCTTCTAGAGCCCAGGGAGTAAGATGAGGTCACAAAACCTTACTCCAAGCTGTATCCAAATCTCAACTCCAGTCTGTACAATGTCAGTGCCACCCCCACGGGTCTCCGGGCACAGCTCAGATGAATGCTTTCCTTTAATCTAATGCTTTATTAGTGTGTTAAGATGCATGACCTTTCAGTCATGGCTATTGCTGTATTTCTGGGCCCTATCCTCAGATACATTAAGAGAAAAAGGACATGTTTTTTGCATACACTATATGACTACAGAAATTACCAGGTAGCCAAGACACATGTCTTTATTGAAAATTATTGAATTGTTCTGTCAATCCCCAAAAAGACCACCAGAAAAAAACTTTCAATCATGCAAAGCTAAGTTTATAAAATTAAGGAGCGTACCATTTTGACAGTCCTGGTGGTATCTCAGAGGAGAGAAATCAGGGAAGGACATTTTTGGTAGTTTAGGGCCAGGGCCAGCTGATTTAGGGCAAGTCTTAGAAGCAGGTTAGAGCAGAGTTAATGACATGAGAGGTTTGGACTGCTGACCACACCAAGCTAGGGTTCTCAGTAATTCCTCAGAAATCACCCCCAAGTTCTCAGGGATTTCACAGAACTTTGTTCACGCCACTATTTTGATGCATGTCAAGATGGGGCTTTCTTCCTCATCTTTTCCTCCTGTATACTTTCTTTCTTTTTTTTTTTTTTAAAGATTTATTTATTTCGGGGGGGGGGCAGAGGGAGAGAATCTCAAGCAGACTCCCCACTGAGCACGGAGCTCAACACAGGGCTTGATCCCAGGAACCATGAGATCATGACCCGAGCTGAAATCAAGAACTGAACGCTTAACCGACTGAGTCACACAGGTGCCTTCCTCCTGTATACTTTCTTGGGAAGGGGTCTTCAATAAAACAGAGTAAAGAAACAAGGACATGGCTAATATAACAATTCACTGAAGTTTACCTTTGAGAAGTGATCACAGTAGCTATATATATATGTATGTATGTATATATATATATATATATATGTATGTATATATTTATGAATGTGAAGGAATGAAAGCCTTTTAGCAATTCCAAACATTCAGGACTGGATACTGCCCCTCCAGATGGATCTGCATCTTGGGGGGAAATCAGAGAAATGGAACCAAATCAAGGATACTGTAGGGAAGAAAAGTGAGGGAGACAGAGACAGAATGGTCACCCTGATACTGATGGATGGCCGATGGGTGACTCAATGGAAAACTAGAGGAAGATTTTGCTTTGTCCTTGGAGCTTTATTCAATTAGCCTGTGTGCTTCTTCCTATGCCAGACTGAGCCCCGAGAGGGTGTGCCAGGACTACGGCTTCTTTGTTTTCATATCCCTACTGCCTATCAAGGTGATATACCTTTAGAATAAGGAGTTTTGAACAGAATTGATTATGAGGCTGACTTCCCCCCATTTACAGAGGAACAATCAGGCTTCCTGTCAACTGCATCACAAGTGAATATATTTGTTGTTTAGATGTCCAAAACCTTGCAAAAATGACTGTACCCCATTGTATCTGTCTTTGTGGTTTAAGTTTGGCAGTCATATATCTTAGCCACACTGTAATCCACCTTTCTGCTGTCCTTCATTATGTATCTCTTCAAAATGTCTTTTGAAGTGCAGCACCATTATAACATTTTTACAGATACGAATCTCAGGACCAGTTTGCCCTCTGGCAGTTTCCTTAATTGGTGATTTGGCAACATTAGGTTTTTTTCTTCCAACCTACCAGTTTCCTTCATTTAAAGCAAATTCTGTCAAATGAATAAGTGCCCATAGCACAATTACCAAGCACAAGACGAAACCGTGAATATGCATTAGCTTACCAGGGTAGTGCCTCGTATATTAAAAAGAAAGAGACAAGCATATGAGATTGACAAGAGAATGGAGCATTTCCTTTTTTCATTCTGTTTTATTGCTGCAATATCCCATTTGATGGCCTCCAGCGTTCACAGCATCAGCTTCCTGCAATGACACTAATGAAGAAATGCTGCTTTTTGTTCATTCTTTAACCAACTGTGTTGCTCTTTAATGGGAATATGGCACTTTCCCCCCATTCATGCAGTGTTATGAGCAGTTGAGTCTCTAGGGGACCTCTGATATATACAGCGCTCTTTTCCCTTTAAGATTTCTCTGATTAGATGGTAAGTATGCTTTCTGTCAATAAATTCAACATTCTAGATATTTCAAATTAGGGGCAGAAACAGGGATATTTTTCCAGCTTGGGAAAAAATTAAAAAGCTCAAGAGGGAAGAGTGATCACTTTATGGTGCATCACATTTCTCTGTGTGATATGCTGTTTTAATTACTTCTTAATCATTTTCTTCAGTCTGTTCTTTATGAAGGCACCCAGATTGACAACCATTTTGGTTAATCATTCACATGTAACTGACTTCTAAGTAGTTTCTTATTTAAGCAGACAGTTATTCTGCCACTTGGCCAGAATGTCCACTCTGGATTCATCTCCCATGGGGCTCATTTAGTTTCTTCTTTAGGTTCCTTCTGCTTGCCCAGAAGCATGTAATTTGATCTTATGTCAGGTGTCTGAGACTCCAAGATAATTGACGGCTGGGTTTAAGCTGCCAGGACAGTGAAGGCAGTGAGGTGCACATACTGTTTCCATCTTGAGTCTCATCCCCTATCATGAAATGTAACTGAGTCCTAGGGTAGGTCCAAACCAGCTGGGACATAACTTAAAATCACTCGCAGAGCAGATCTGCTTCAAGATCCAGGAACAAAGGGAATATCTTCTGGAGAGTCGGAAACAAAATGTATATCTATTCTCTCTCCCCTCACCTTCGGGAGCATTTTATTTCTGCAAGATACTGGACAGATTT
Organism: Neomonachus schauinslandi; assembly: GCF_002201575.2. NCBI lineage: Eukaryota > Metazoa > Chordata > Mammalia > Carnivora > Phocidae > Neomonachus > Neomonachus schauinslandi. The sequence continues at coordinate 100,122,785 of NC_058413.1, forward strand.
TGATGTTACCACATAACAAATGAATCTATCTATCACACAGAGCATCAGACTGAATAGAAGTGGATAGGCATTTCAAGTGAAACTTCTCACATCACATTAGAGATTAAGAAATTTCAGTCATGGGAAAAGAAAAAACGGTTACAATGTTTTTAATTTTTAAAAACTTTGTTTTTCAATTATTACTGAAACTGTTGAGTATTAATGCCCAGCAGAGACTTGCTAACATTGCTGTCATGATTACTATTGCTGTTATTAGCAATTTAAACTGAGGTGCTGTTATAAAGATGGGAGCAAAAAAAAAAGTGACAGAATTAAATGACATAGGCCTTGGTTTGAGGCAGGCAAGACCATAGGACAAAGACACATGTAAATGGCTAGCAAGGTGAGATAGCCCAAGTACTAAGCAGACAATCCAGAGGAAGGAGCAGGTAATTCTGACTTGGGGTATTGGGGAAAGAAGTCATTGGTAAGATTGGCATTGAGGTATGCAAAGGGTTGTGGGTAGTGAAAAACTGTTGGTGTTTAAATTGAGGGAAATGCATAATCAAAGCCTTAAGGGTAGGAAAGTGAATCCACATGTTCCGGGAATGATGAGAAGCCTGGTGTGCCTGAAGCAGAGGGTTGTAGAGGAATGTGTAGGGAAACAAGGCTGGAGAACTAGCTTAGGGGTGGTCTCAGTGCCATTCCAGTATTTACTATTTTAAGGAGGTGCCATGGTGTGCTACCAGGAGTATAACAGAGTGACGAAGACTTCAAGTTCCAACTCTGACATTTGATAGCTTCGCGAACTCGGGCACCACTTTTTGCATTCCTAAAATGAAGATGATAGTAGTTACCACCCAATGTGAAGATCAAATACATGTGCAAGAACTTAGCACATTTCCAAGTGCAAGCAAATCGCTCAGGAAAGCGTAACTATTATTATTAGAAGTACTTTAATAAGATAGTAGATCGTTGTAGCAGATGCAAGAATTAATTGGAAATATAAGAAAGGTGAAGAAAAAGAATTGCTCTGGAAGTTGTCATAATGGCCAAAATGTTAAAAGCAAAGTTGAAGAGAGGATAGAGTTAACACAATCTGGTGGCTTATACGGTGTGAAGGGTGAAGGCGAGTATAAGATAAATCCAAGTTTCTAGCTTGGATGATCAAGAAAACTATAGACTAAAATGCTATTATTTGAAAACAGAACTTAGTAGAAGAGGCACATTAGGGTTACTGGTGCGCAAAGGGGACACTCAGTTCGTTTTGGTCATGATGACAGAGAATATTCATTTCTTAGAGCTGTCATAACAAAGGACCACAAATGAGGTGGCTTAGCACAACAGAAATTTATTGTCTCATAGTTTTGGAGGCTAAAATCCAGAATCAAAATGTCAGCAGGATCATGCTGGGAGAAGCCTTCTTTGCCTCTTCTAGATCCTCTCTTTGTTGGCAACCCTTCCATGCCTTTGCTGGTAGCTCCAAAGGCTGTCCTCTACCATGTCTCCTGTGTGTCTATGTCTCTTCTAAGGACACCAGACTATTGGATTAAGGACCCACCCTACTCCAGTATGACCTTACCTTAACTAATTACATCTACAATGACCCTATTTCCACAGAAGGTTACATTTACTCATACTGGGGGTTAGGACTTAGATAGTTTGGAGGAACTCAGTGCAACCCATAACAGTGATTCCATTACCTAGTTTTCCCTAAAGTCACTGTACCCTAAATAGACAAGTAACTTAACATATCCCTGAAAAGAAAGCATACACTGAACTTTAATTGCAATAGTAAATGTAGAAGGGAAGAGTAGAAAGTGGGAGAGGCAGCTTAGTTCAGTAGATAGGAATAAGGATTCTGGAACCACCTACCTAGCAACTGTGTAACTTTGAGCAAGCTACCTAACCTCTCAATGCTACAGTTTTCAAACATGTAAAAAGGGGATAACAATAGTACCCACCCCACAGGGGTTTTATGAAAATTAAATATGTTAATATTTTTTAAACACTTAGGCTAGTGCCTAGCACAGGGCAAACAAGACGATTTCGTTAAAGTCAAAAAATAGTTTGAATTCTTTGCCAGCAACATTACAAAATAAAACTAAGATGTATTTGGGTCTAGTGAGTTAGCCAAAAAGCTTTGAAATTATCAAGACGACTATTTGAATTATGGATTTAATTCCACTGTCATTAACTGTGAACCTAGACCTCAGCATATACTGCATTTTTATTTTTTTAATTTTCTTTTCTTTTTTTTTAAAGATTTTATTTATTTATTTGACAGAGAGAGACACAGCGAGAGAGGGAACACAAGCAGGGGGAGTGGGAGAGGGAGAAGCAGGCTTCCCGCGGAGCAGGGAGCCCGATGCAGGGCTCGATCCCAGGACCCTGGGATCACGACCTGAACTGAAGGCAGACTATTTACAACTGAGCCACCCAGGCGCCCCTATACTGCATTTTTAAATCTTAAATCGTTTATTTCTTAAATCTTAAGTAATGACGGTAAGAAATTATTCCAATTAAAATTACACATGAAAGTGTTATTGCATCTCTCTCTCTCCCTCTCTTTTTTAAGTAGGCTCCATGCCCAGCGTGGAGCCCAACACAGGGCCTGAATTTATGACCCTGAGATCAAGACCTGAGCTGAGCAAGAGTCAGATGCTTAACCGATGGAGCCACCCAGGCGCCCCTATATCTCATTTTTTTTTTTAAGTTCTATTCATATGTGTGCTGTTGGGGATGTGTATTTAAAAGTGTTTTGTTTTAACTGATAGTATACACAATCAAAAAACTTACAGACAACTCCTATAGAGCAGGAAAGGGTTAACACACTATATCCCATGGGCCAAATTCAGTCCACTGCCAATTTTTGTAAATAAAATTAATCGCAACACAGCCATACCCTCAGACACTTGTGCTCTACAATGGCAGAACTCAGAACAACTCTGTTGCAACAACAGAAACCATATATCCCACAAAGCTGAACATACTTACTATCCCTCTTTGCAGAACAAGTTAGCTAAGTGCTTGCCTGGACCACTTTTGCTTGCTGGCAACTTAGCTGAATTGCAGACATCAAATCTAGGATGCATCAGATAACCTCAGAAAATCAAGCCTTGCCAGGACAAACCTGCAAATTTGTGGCAGACATCACACCCACCAGAGGTTAAGCTGTGATATTGTGGCAGAGAATACAAACATTGCTTGTCCCCAAGCACCAGCTTCTCCACGGGGAGGAGAGCTACTCCGGCAACTGGTAAATTTCAAAAGAGAGTTTTGCACCACACCAGGCTTTTCCCTGGGGCTGGGAATGTGCTCCCCAAGGACTGCTTTCACGCTTGGCCTGCAGGCTTTCAGCCACGGTAGAGTGATCCGCTTGAACCACATATAAGAAAGAGTTCAAAACAGATGTGGTCTGTCGGCAGAAGGAAGACTTGTGCCTGTCATTATTATGGTATGGGAGGCATCAGACTAGAAAAACATGGCTAATCCTTTGGGTCACCTATTAATAGGACAGTGCAGATCACAGATAGTGTTCCACCACCATTTACAGAGGATCAAAGATAAACTGGAAAGATAAGAAGTAAGATGTTTGGCCATGTCTCTGTGTGTTTTATGGAATCCACTCTTTTGGAGTCATTTTTTGGTTTATCAATGGTCTTGGCCTAAGAAACCAATCAAACACAATGCAAATATGCGTTGGTAAAAAAAAAAGGACTGACAGTTCAATAATCGATGGATTACTTAGCAGTGTGACCTTTAGGTGACTGGGAAAATGAACGAGCTGCTGAACTCCACTCAGTGATACCGGATCTGTAACTCCTCAGAAGTTGCTATCTCGGCACTCAAATCAAACCACAGGAAATTCACATGAGAAAGTAACCACTATTTGGAATTGTTCTTAATTACATCCCTCAAATGTTAGCAATAGAGTGGTTTGATCATTTTTTTTTAAAGATTTTATTTATATGAGAGAACGAGAACACACGAGTGTGTTGGGGGGGGCAAAGGGACAGGGACAAGCAGACACCCCGATGAGCACAGAGCCCGACATGGGGCTTGACGTGGGGCTTGATCCCAGGACCTTGAGATCATGACCTGAGCCAAAGTTAGACACTTAACCGGCTGAGCCACCCAGGAGGCCCCTGGTTTAATCTTTATTGCTAAAATCCATCCTTGATTAGATAGCAGATCTACTACAGAGCTTTTTACAAATATGTACTTAAAAAAATTAGCTATATAAATTGAAATGTGATTCAATTGGTTCAACCAAGACCTCACCTAGCCTCAGGATGCCACAGATGTGATTGTCCATGATGTAAGAACAACCTGATACAGCTAAGATTCACAAAAAGATAACTCTGGGACTCCCTAGGTCTTGGTAGTGAGAAGAATACTGCTCGTGAATCTTATAAACAATTCTTCGTCAGGGCGCCTGGGTGGCTCAGTTGGTTAAGCGACTGCCTTCGGCTCAGGTCACAATCCTGGAGTCCCGGGATCGAGTCCCACATCGGGCTCCCAGCTCAGCGGGGAGCCTGCTTCTCCCTCTGACCCTCTCCCCTCTCATGCTGTTTCTCTGTCTCTCTCTCTTTCTCTCAAATAAATAAATAAAATCTTTAAAATAAATAAATAAATAAACAACTCTTCGTCCACCGGTGTGGGGATTTGTTGTCTCAACTCAGGAGAATATACTGGAACTAGTGTAAGAGAAAGCCCAAGTATCAGGCATAAACAGTACCTAGAAGGAGCTCCATTTCTTAGGCTCTCTCAGTGCAGAAACGGGCTTTGCTCCTGAGAAAAGCTGTTTGCTGTTTGCTCCTAATGATGGTTAATGTATGAACAAACCAAACTCCCAGAGCTATAACTGATATCATCAATGAGGCCAGTATACAAACAAAGATGCTAATGAAGCGAAGCCATGTGGCTCCTGCTTCGAAGACGCCTGTGGTGGGGTGGTGGGCAGGAGGGGAAGAGTCGGCTAAATGAAGTCATTTCCAGGAGCAGGAGATAAAAGGGTAGTGCTAGAACAAGGCAACCGCCGAAAACAATTACGTATTTAAAAATCCCTTCACCCCAGGTGGCAGGAAAATTTTATTTTATCACTTTGTCCTCCGACATGTCAAAATACATACGCTTTCAGGTCGTTGGGACCTCCATTCTCCGGTGAAAAAAAGTGAGAGGCTGGATATCCGAGGGGGCATCTGGCCCCAGGTGACGGACAGGTAGGACGTTCAGCAAACAGCTCTGTCACTCAGCTTTCCTCCAGCCACAGAGCTGATTGCACTTGTTATCTGTGTAGGTCTCTCTGCTTGGTTACCCTCATCTTCCATATTGCTGCTTCTGCTTCGGTGCCCGACTCTGCCCAAAGACCATTAACGTTCTGAGGGCTACAGAAATGGAGCCGCTCTATGGGGGGACGGGGAGGAGGGGGGAAAGAACAGCCCGAATCTCGGCATGTTTTTGCCACCCTCAAGAAAATGGCTGTCCCTAATTACACAAAATGATAGAGAGAGCGTTTGACTGAAACCACCGCAAATGACACTTATTTTTCTGAATAGCCTCAAAGAATGGGTCACCCCAGTTAATACACTAAACAGCATGCTTTTGTGTATATGCAATTCCCATCACATTCTCCGAATGCTTGGGTGCTGACTAACATCTGCACTGAGCCGGAAAAACAGCTTTTTGGGTCTTCCCGTGGAAACTTCTAGCAATGCATTTATGTACAGACTCCGTGATTTGTTCTAGCGAGTAAGTCATGCATATGTGCTAGGGAGAAGGAAGACAGCTTTGAGCTAGGAATGGGGGATGTATGGGCACAGATGTAGCTGTCTCCATAACAAAACCTAAGGAGCTAAGAAGGGGAAGGCACGCACCTTCTTTCTGTGCAACCGTCCATGCACGAGACGGTCTGGAACTCCCAATATATGTTGGCTCCACTCTGTCCCTAAGTGTTTCAGCCCCTCTCATTTTAATTTACTGGATAAGCCAGTAAGAATTGTGCAGAAAAGCTGGTCATTGATCGATTTCATTATCATCTGAACTACAGATGCCCCACTGTGCCAAGTTTCTGGATGTGCTACTAGATCGGAACTTGGCTAGAAGGGAACAAAATCTAGTCGAATTTGTCACAGAAAATGCAGTGGAGGTGAGGGGCTAGGGAGCCTCAGCTCTTGTGCTCTGTAGGTCAGTGGCTCCATCTTGAGGAACATCAGTGGTGCTTAGGCTCTGGGCTAGCTAACAAGTTGACACCCTTGTTCCTGGGGATGCGGGGCTGTGGTGAGAGATAAACCTCCTCCATCCCTGGAGAAGGTGCCATGGAAACCCTTCTAGGAGTACAGCTGCTACTCTTCAGAACTGCACAACAGGACCTCAGAGGTCGTGTTTATTACAGGCCAATTCAGTTCGACAAACATGTATGAGCCTCCGCAGTGGGCTAGGGCTGGTAAAGGATGAAAACAGTTAAGTATGTTCTTAAGATAGTGCTTCTCTAAAGGGAGGGAGGGCATATCCCACACACTCCTAACATGCAACCCTGTTGAGCAAGTGACACCTGGTAGGGGAGGTGTCGCACTGAGCAGAGGATAGCAAAGGAACAGCAGTCCTGTTGGCAACCCACTGCGTGGTTTGCAGGTTTTGGGGTCACCAAGAAAGATGTGACTCACACAGAGGAGAGACAGACCAAGATCAGGTTCAATCGTGAGCACTGGTCCCCCACGCCAGTCTCATCCCACAGCCCATGCAGGAAGATGATCCGTGGGCACCCTTCTTGTGCTGCAGGCAAAGGACCTCGTTTTCTCCCACCAGGGACAGATGTAGCCATGGGCTTGGCACGCTGCCATACAATGCACACACTTAAGCAGAACAAAGGAGTACACAACAGCCCCAGAACAGGATAAGATTCTCCCAAACAAGATAAGAAGCCCAGCAGAGGCTGTGAAGTCTCCTGATCTCCGTGTAAGGGAATGGTCCAGGCCCCAGCACCCTTCCACGGCCAGCAAGGGTCGAGCAAGCTGTGTGTGACTGCCTTCCCGACATCCCCCGCACGCCGAAGTGGTAGGTTGCTGGAGCAGGGTATATGTGAAAAACTACCTGCTGTGTTCATAATACAAACAACAGAAAAGTGAAGTTCAACGTAAGCTCCTTAGCTGGTGAGGACATAAACAAAATGCAGTGATGCTCCAGGGTAGTGGTCTATCCAAAGCTGGGAGGGAGACTGTCTTGTGCAGGAATCTAATAAATAAACCAACGTATGTGAGGCGGATTGAGATCAATGCAGTCACTGCTATCAGGAAAGATGTACCATTATCAAGAAGTTGCCTTTTACGATGGCAAATTTAATAGCCAATTTTCCAACGATCATACTCATAAGGAAAAAAATCTGTGCACTAAAATAATAATTCTGATGAGTTTATAAGGTAACTATAAACCCTCTCTAGTTTTCAAACACATCTGCAATCTAAAGGACTTTATAACTAGCATCGAATTTCTGGGGACATATCCCTGAAAGAAAAGGGGGGGAAATGAGAGGAGAGACATAGCCTGTCAAGGGTATTTGAGCCCAGAATTCCAGTCCCTGTGGTGTCCAGTGTGTCCTGGATTCCAAAGATCTTTCCTCGATTCTGTGAGCTACTCAGTAGCCTTCCAATAAGTGCCATTTGGGGTTTAAATTAGTTTGCATTGGGTTTCTTTCCTGTCTTTCAAACAATAAATCCTCATAGATAAGCCTTTTAATCAAACATCTTCATAGATAAGCCTGTTAATTCTGAATGGGGAGTTAGGACATCCAAATCCAAGTTCTGGCAAGCTCCTTGCTGGTTGTAGATCCTTGCAAGTCATCCAGCCTGTCTGACAAAGTCTGTTGGCTCTCTTTCTTCCAGATCTGTAGTTCTATCCTGGGGAAGCCTTATCTACATATTCAGTTAAGAAATGCTGACCTTCCAGGATGGGCCACTTGGAGGCCTATTTGGATAAGGACCCACTGTAGACTCTGGGAGAAATTATCAAGAGGACCCAGAGACAGATAGTTAGGTCTTAGGAGACCTGGATTAGACACCAAAGTGAAGGGAGATCTTGTCTGCCTCTAAAGAGGGCCCAGGAGAGCCAAGAAATCACACTGCAGGTCAGTATTTATTAAGTTAAGGTAAGGTAAGGCCCCAGGACACGGGTTTGTTGATTGGTTGATGGTCTAGGGAGAAAGAGGCTTTTTGAATGTGAAGCTGTGTAGCTTCTCACAGAGGTCCTTTGATCAGATCAAAGGGGGTTGACCTCAAGTTTCTTGATGGAGGGGGCTACAGGAAAATGGGAAAACAAAGCTACTCTCTAGGGAAGCCTCCTCCTTAAAGCCATACTGCCTGCCGAGGAGAGAGAGCCCCTCCCCACCTTGGAGGCTGATAATGACAAGGCAAGGCGCCTCTGGCAACACCAAGGCCAATCCACAAGGCAGAAGTTAATAGGATTATTATAGAACCAAACAGGACAAATAAAGTGCATTCTTTCCTCCCAAATAATTTCTGAACCAACTGGAAAAAAAAGAAGAGTGAGAGAGATGAAAAGCAAATGACCACCTTTATTGCCGATAAAGTTGATACTTGAAGACTGTTTTATCTGGAGGTGAGTGGGGTTCCTAAAACTGAATTCCTGAAGTAGACAGACCGGCCCACATGGGCACAAGTAGCCCTGGACCAAAAACAATTTTTATAATTAAACTCCTTTGGCTAGCCTCCTTACATTACTACAGTCTGGGAAAGCAAGGGTTACAACTTTTAATTTTTTTTTTATTACGGGAAGTATAAAACATAGCCACTGTAAACAAAGGAGTGTAATAAGCCCTCATGTGCCCATCATCCAGCCGCAGCAATTACTAATATTTTGCCACTCTTATTGTATATGTATTGCCAAATACTCCCCGTTCCCAGTTAAATAATGATTATTTTACAGTTCTTTTTAAGATTTTATGTATTTATTTTGAGAGAGAGAGAAAGAGTGCAAGCGCCAGGAGGCGCAGAGGGAGAGAATCTCAAGCCGACTCTGCTGAGCTTGGAGCCTGACTCAGGACTTGATCTCACCACCCTGAGATCATGACCTGAGCTGAAATCAAGAGTCAGACGCTTAACCGACTGAGCCACCTAGGCACCCCTACAGTACTTTTTTTTTTTTTTTTTTTTTTTTTATAAAGATTTTATTTATTTATTTGAGAGAGAGAATGAGAGAGAGCACATGAGAGGGGGGAGGGTCAGAGGGAGAAGCAGACTCCCTGCGGAGCAGGGAGCCCGATGCGGGACTCGATCCCGGGACTCCAGGATCATGACCTGAGCTGAAGGCAGTTGCTTAACCAACTGAGCCACCCAGGCGCCCCCTACAGTACTTTTTAAGTTCTTTTTATGTAAGTAAAATTTACATACATTGAAATGTACAGATCTTAACTTTGCAATTTTGACAGAAGGATACATGTATGTAACCCACATCTCTCTCATCATTTCCATCTCTCCAGAAGTTCTACTTGAGTCCCTCCTCAGTCACTCGCTGACCTCCTAATATCAGAGAACCACTACAATGGTTTTTCCCTCCTTAGCCCAATTTATTTCACCTGTTCTAGAATATTCTATAAATGGAGTCATACAATATGGCCTCTTTTGTGACTGGTGTCCTTCACTCAGCTTAATGTCCATGAGATTCATCCACATGGTTGTGCTTATCAGCTCACCTTGTTTTATTGCTAAGTGGGAATCCATTGTAGACTATAGCCCAATTTGCTTATCCATTCACTGCTGGTGGGCATTTGGATTGTTTCTGCTGACTACTGTAAATTAGGTTGATATGAACAAGTCATTTTGAACACACGTATTTCATTTCTCTTGAATAAATAGGAGAGGGAGTGCTGGATGAAGATGTATATTTAACTTTGCATATATATATATATATATATATATATATATATATATATATACACACACATATCAAAACTTTCCCAAAGTAGTTGTGCCATTGTCCATCCCCACTAGCAATGTGTGAGAATGCCATTTCTTCCCCACATTTGGTATCGTCATTCTCTTTTATAGCCTTCTAGTAGGTATGTAGGCTTAATCTAACTGTGGTTTTAATCTGCCAATCCCAGATGACGAATGATGTTAGGCACTTTTTCATGTGTTTATCGGGCCATATATCTTTCTTTGCAAAGTGTCTGTTTTACTCTTTTGCCCATTTAAAAAACTGGGCTGCTTGCTCTTCCCCCCTCTCCCAGTTTTATTGAGATATAATCAGCATACTCCACAGTGTAAGTTTAAAGTGAACAGCATCATGTCTTCACCTGGGTATCTAGGAAATGATGACCACAATAAGTTTAGTTAGCATCCATCATCCCATATAGATACAAAAGAAAAGAGAAAAAAGATGTTTTTTTACTTATGATGAGAACTCTTAGGATGTACTCTCTTAGCAACTTTCAAATATACCATACAGCAGTGTGAACTATAGAATTCATGTAATTCCATCCCTAGGACTTACTTATATTATCCGTATAACTGGAAGTTTGTGCCTTTTGACCACCCCTCCAACTCACCTTCCTCCCCACCCTCTGCCTCCAGTAACCACAAATCTGACCTCTTTTTCTATGAGTTTGATGTTTGATTTTGGTTTTTGCTTTTTAGATTCCACATATAAGTGACATCACACAGTATTTGTCTTTCTTGTTTGACACTCTTTTTATTCCACTATAGGTATGCTAGATGTAAGTCCTTTGAAAACATATTCCCCGGTCTATAGCCTGCCTTTTCATTTTCTTAACATTTCAATGAACATAATTGTTTCAGTTTGATGAAGTCTTAGTCACCAGTATTTTTCTTTAATGGTTATTGTTTTCTGCGTCCTGTCTACATACTTACTTCCTGGTCATGAAGATATTATCCTGTGTTACCTGCTAAAAATATCATTGTTTTAGTTCTTATATTTAGGTTTACAACCAACCTCAATTTCATTTTTGTGTACAGCATAAGGTATAATTCAAAGTTAAACTTTTTTTTTCTTCTATATAGATATCCAGCTGTTCCAGCACCATTTGCTGAACAAACTTTCCTTTTTCCATTGAATGTATTTAGCATCTTTGTTTAAAATCAACTGACTATATAAGTACACGTCTCTTTGGGGACTCTACCCCATTGATCTGTCTATGCTTGGTTGTGATTAGTGTGGCTTTATAAGTCTTGAAGTCATGTAGTATAAGTCTTCTAGATTTGTTCTTCTTTTCTAAGATTGCTTTGGCACTCTAGATCCCTTACATTTTCATATAAATTTTAGAGTGGACCTGTCATTTTCTGTTTTTAAAAAACAGCCTGCTGGTATTATCACTGAGTCTGCATTGCTCTATAAATCAGTATGGGAAGAAGTGACATCTTAATGCTATTGAGTTTCTGCTCCATGAACATGATATATCTCTCCATTGTACAGGATTTGTTTAACTTCTCCAAGTCATGTTTTATAACTCTCAACATGGATATTCTGCACGTCTTTTATTAAATTTATTCCCGAGTATTTTATTTATTTTTGACACGATTGTAAATGGATTGAATATTTTCCCAATTATTTGCTGCCAGCATATAGAAATATAATTGATTTTTTTTACCACGTTGACCTTATATGTTGAAACTTTGCTAAACTTACGTTTTAGCTCTAGCAGTTTATTTGTTTGTTTGCATTCCTTAGGGCTTTCTCCATAAACAATCATGTTGCCTGCAAATAGAGAAGGTTTTACTTGTCCTTTTCTGGCGTTTGTGTCTTTTCTTTCTTCTTCTTGTCTTTTTTGCACTGGTTAGGACCTCTGGTACAATGCTGAATTCAAGTGGTAGGAGCAGACGTCTTTGCCTTTTTCCCACCTTAGCAACAAAGTATTCAGAGTTCAGCTGAGGTGATGTTAGGTAGAAGTTTTTCATAGACACCATTCATCAGATTGATGAAGTTCCCTTCTATTCCCAGTTTTTGGGGAATTTTTATCACAGATGGTGAATTTTGCTAACTGCTTTTTCCTCATCTACTGAGATAATCATTTGTGTTTCTCTTTTATTCTGTTGGCATGATGGAGCACAATGATTGATTTCAAATGTTAAACTAACCTGTATTCCTAGAATGAACCCCACTTTGTCATTTTATTTTATTCTTTATTTATATTGCTGGATTTGATGTGTTAATTTTTTAAGCATTTTTGCACTTATGCATGAAGAATTTTAGTCTATAGTTTTCTTGTAATAAGGACTATGTTTTTATGAATCAGTAATATGGGAGTGACTGAGCCCATGGGGAAGTATGTTGAGGTTGGCGTGCTTTTTGGTGACTCTCAAATTATACTAGTAGACCAATTGCCTACTCTATTCAAAGACATGATGTATACATGTGTGCGTAGGATTCGTTTAAACATTGCCATAAAAATATAGTTGGTATAGTGTCTTAGGTGATTTCAACAACTCAGTGTAACTGACTGCACAGATTTGATAAACTGGGCATAAAAATGTCACTAAATTGGCAAAAGAAAGGAATCACCCACATACATATTTAAATATATATACAGATGAGGGAGGCTTGGGTTTTTTTTTTTTTCCCATTTCATTATCATTTTCTTGCATTTAGATTTGTAAATTTCAAAATGAGGAAATCCAATTTGGAAGAGAAAGTGTTTGGGTCATCGCATTTCATCCTTATGCAGAGAAGCATCTAAACTATTGGCAAATTCTGGCTGGCATATCCTTACTGATGACAAGTCTGGATGGAGTTTGGGTTTTTTTGTTTTGTTTTTTTGACAGTTCTTTGGATTAGCTTTCATTTGAGGACATCCTTTTAAAGGTCACTATCCCACACCACTATTTTAACTGGGGAAAAATACTTATATCTGGCTAAGAACTACCAGAAGGATAAAAACAAACAAATGGATGGGAAAGAGACAAGATAAGGGTCCCACGTTGTTTTCAGATGTGACCACAGTGGGAAGAATATGACATCAGTGTGTTAAAAAAACACACACACATTTTGACGAAAATGACACAAAACCTTTGAAGAGGGCTGCCTCCTACGACCAAGAGTATCCTTGTCCTTACTTAGGAAGGACAATTTTGAAATCAGAGCTATGGATGAATACATATGTACAAGGCTGTGCTTTGAGAATATAATAATAATGGCAGGTTGTCCACCAGTAGCAGAATTGTTGCGTAGGTACAGAGCCATGTGATGGAACACAAGAGAACCACTGGAGGTCCTATTCATGAGGTATACAGCACGCAGTGTCAAAGGCAACACCCATGATAAGATGTAACCAAAACACGCAGACACACATACCTTCAATTATGGCCGGCTCACTGTAAAACAGTGAACTGAACGTATTGAAAGAGAGCAATCTTCAGACCCTAGATAAATGCACGGAACGAACGCTGGAACTAAGTTACTAAACTGGAAATGGGATGATCTCTGTGTGAGGAGAACAGAGGTGATTTTGGTTTTCTTCCTCTAGTCGTCTGTGCTTTTGAATTCTTCTTTAACACCCATATTATTTTCTGATGAAAATATAGAAAAATAGATTTTTTAAGACTTGGTTTGGGAAGCGTGTCACATGTTATATAGGATATAAGGTAATGATTTTTCCACTCAGCTTTAGAGGTGTTCTTGCAAAATAGCCAGGGATTTAAATCAAAGGATAGCTGTGTCTCCCCACAGACAATTTACTTGGTCTCTTAGTATTTTGATGATAGTTCCCAGGAGCCGACTTTGGTGTTTGAAGGCAGGTTCAGGCAGCCACATCCTGACAGCTTGACCACTCTCATCTCTGGCACTCTAGGCTACTGGCTTACTCACTTCGGGTCCCCTGAACACCACGATTCTGTCAGACTCCCAGCCATGCCCCAGTGTTGGTAGCTTTGTAAGCAGGCTGCTGTGCGGCAGACCCATGTCCCTGATAAATGTTGGGGACTGATTCACACACAAGCCCGGTAGGTACTAGACAATCAACTCATTCTGAAGCCGGCAAATACACAGAATTGATCCTGCTATCTAGACATACAGTAGTGAGAAAAACACAGGGAGGGGCTTGGTGACAGAAGCCTTGGATTTGAGTCTTTGCGTGACACTGGGCAACTCTCTTAACTGTCCAGCCCTCACTCAGTTTCATCAGTGAATGGGTAAATGGCATTTTCCATACCTGTGCATCAGAACTATTGTGAATGTCAAAAAGTGTATGTGTGTTATCAACAAACTGAACCTAAATTTTATACAGAAAGGCAAAAAAAAAAAAAACAGAATAGCCAACACAATGTTGAAAGAGAAGAACATAGTCAGAAGACTGACACTACCCGGTTTCAAGGCTTACTATAAAACTAAGTGATCAAGACAGGGTAGTATTGGCAAAAGAATAGATGAATCAGTGGAACAGGATAGAGAGCCCACAAACAGACCCATACAATACAGTCAACTGCTCTTTGACAAAGGAGCAAAGGTAATAAAATGGAGAAAGGACAGTCTTTCCAACCAATGGTGCTGGGACAACTGGACATCCACATGCAGAAAAATAAAAGAAAAAAATAAAAGAATTCCAACACAGACCTCACATCTTTCACAAAACTTAACTCAGAATAGATCATAGATGTAAATATAAAATACAGAACTATAAAGTTCCTAGAAGATACCTTAGGAAAAAATCTAGGTGACCTTGGGTTTGGCAGTGACTTTTTATATACAACAACAAAAGCATAATCCATGAAAATAAATTGATGTTATACTTCATTAAAATTTAAAACTTCTGCTCTGTGAAAGACACTGCTAAGAAAATGAAAAGACAAGCTTCAGACTGGGAGACAATATTTGCAAAACACAAATCTGATGAAGGACTGTAATCTAATCTGAAATATACAAAGAACTGCTAAAACTCAATAATAACAAAACAAACAACTCAATTTAAAAACAGACAAAAGATCTAAACAGACACCTCACCAAAGAAGATACACGAAATGGCCATAAGCATATGAAAAGGTGCTCAACATCGTATTTTATTAAGAACTTGCAAATTGAAACAACAAGGAGATACCACAACACACTTACTAGAATGGCCGAAACCCAAAACACTGACAACACCAAATGCTGGTGAGGATGTGGAGAAACAGGCACATGCCTGTTTCTCCACAGGAATGCAAAATGGTGCAGCCACACTGGAAGACAGTTTGGCAGTTTTTACAAAACTAAACATGCTCTTATCATACGACCCAGCAATCATGCTCCTTCAAAGGAGCTAAAAACATATGTCCACACAAAAACTTGTGGCTAAGTGGTTACAGCAGCTTTATTTATAATTGTCAAAACTTGAAAGCAACCAAAATGTCTTCCATTAGGTGGATGGATAAACAAACTGTGGTACATCCAGACAATGGAATATGATTCAGTGATGAAAAGATATTAGCTTTAAAAAAAATGAGCTATCAAGCCATGAAAAGACATGGAGAAACTTAAATGCATATTGCTAAGTGAAAGAAGCCAGTCTGAAAAGGTTGCATACTTTTTAATTCCAACTATATGACATTTTGGAAAAGGCAAAAAATAAAGTAAAAAGATCAGTGGTTGTCAGTAGGTAGGAGGAAGAGAGAGATTCATAGGTAGAGCACAGGGGATTTTTAGGCCAGTGAAACTATCATGTCTGATACTACAATGGTGGATACATGTGATTACACATTTGTCAAAATCCATAGAATAGTGTGAGATATTAGCAAAATATATCTTGGTCTCTGCCCCCTGTTCCTGACATAGAACTCCCAAAACCTTTGTAATTTCCCAATAAAAGCATTAGGAACATCTTTTGTGTTATTGAGGCAACTCTGGGTGGGCTCCTGGATGGCTCCTGGATGGGGGCTAGTCGCCAGAAAGACCAATCCATGATTAGAAACTTGGAACTTTCAGCCCCACCTCCACCCCACCCTCCAGAGAGGGGAGAGGAACTGAAAATGAAGTTACAATAGATCTTGACTACATGAGAAAGCCTCCATATAAATCGCAATGCAGGATTCAAGGAGCTTCCAGGTCGGTGAACTATCCATACCCCAGGAGGGTGAGGTGCCCCAACTCCACAGAGACAGAAACTCCTGTGCTCAGGACCTTCCCAGACTTTGCCCTATGTATCTCTTCATCTGACTGTTCACCTGTATCCTTTATCATATCTTTTAATAAACTGGTAAATTTAAGTGTTTCCCTGAGTTCTGTGGGCCATTCTAGCAAATTATTGCACCTGGGAAGGGGGTCATGGGAACCTCCAATTTGTAGCCAAGTCAGACAGAAGTTGTGGACAACCTGGGGACCTACTACTTGCAGGTGGGGGCATTTGAAATAGGGTGGGAGCCGTCTTGTGGGACTGAGCCCTTGACCTGGGGGATCTGATGCAATCTCCAGGTAGATAAGCGTCAGAATTGAGTGAAATTGTAGGATATCCAGCTGGTGTCATGGAGAATCGCTTGGTGTAGGGAGAAACCCCAACCCATTTGGGGACCAGAAATGTCAGTAATGAAGTGTCCTGTGTGAAAGTAAAGGAGACACATGGGAGGAGGAAGAGAAGAGTAGGTTTTTCCAATACAAATGTACTACACAAAGAGTGACTGTCATGTAAACTCTGGCCTTGAGTTTAATAATAATGTATCAGTATTGGCTCATATACTACACTGTGCAAGGTGTTGTAATAGGGAAAACTGCAGTGGGGGGGGGTGGCACAAAGGGGCGGGCGTACGGAAACTCTGTGCTTTCGGTTCAATTTTCTGTAAACCTAAAACTGTTCTCAAAAATAAAGTCCATTGATTAAAAAAAGTATATGTGAAAGCCATTTCTAAGTAAAGCACTACATGAGGATATTTTGATTGCAAATAACAGAGGACCCATTAAAAGTAGCTTAAATCAGTGATTTTTATAGGTTTTTGTATTGTACATACTTAACAGTAAAGATGTTTGAGAATGCACTCAACAATTTATCTAATAAATATATTTATTTATATATAAAGAATATATAGTACTGTACCAATACATTCTGTATAATTTGTAAATATATACAAAAATAGATTTTTTAACAATATAATAATCTTTTAAATGATTATTATATTTTATTGCTAGTATTCTGAGCAGGAGCACTCTGCTTTATTATTTTTAAAACTTGAAAAATATTACTTTGAAAGTTTTGAAAAACTCTACTTGGAGGTCTCATTTTGAGTTTTTTGTTTTTATACTAGATTTTAGTGGTTGTTGGAGTAGAAAGTGATCTGTCACAAATATTCATAGAAGTTCATAACTGAGTTTGCTTTCTAAAGCATGATACCCTATTTCAATCCATACCTGAATTGTAAAACTGGGCAGTATATCACAAACTTTCCTAATGAAAATCTTTGTTCTTGAATACTAATTGAAATTTTAGTTTTTATTTTTAACAAATGGGTCCAAAATCTACCAAAATGTTCCTTTAAAAATTTTTTTTTAAGTTGGATGACTTTAGGGGCGTGTGGGTGGCTCAGTCAATTGAGTGCCCCACTCTTGGTTCAGATCAGGTGTGATCTCATGGGTGGTGGGATCCAGCCCCAGGTGAGCTCCATGCTCAGTGTTCTCAGCGGGGAGTCTGCTTGAAGATTCTCTCCCTCTGCCCCCTCCCCCAACTCATGCACCCACATTCCCTCTCTCTCTAAAATAAATAAATCTTTTTTTTAAAAAAAGTATAACTTTATGTTCGTGTGGGTGATGACACACTGACAATTTTTAGCAACAAAATAAGTAACAATGAAAACATTTCAAACATCTATTTTAAAAATACTCTCTCAAAGTTTTGAAAAAATTCTTTTAGGGTAGTATAATGCTTGAATCTACTTAACTGGGCATGTGTAAATTGTAATCTGTTACAATATGCTGAAAGAAAAAAAAAAAAAAAAAAGCACCATTCTGGTTTCTAGAACTCCCACTTCTGTCTCCAGGGTCCCGCTGGGAGACACAGCTTGTCTAGCAAATGATGAACTGAGTAGAGCCACTGATTTCAACTCGTATTTTAAATATACTTCTAAAATTTTGTGTATTAAGTTGAAATCAATGTTTTAGGGGCACCTGGGTGGCTCAGTTGTTGGGCATCTGCCTTCGGCTCAGGTCATGATCCCAGGGTCCTGGGATCGAGCCCCGCATGGGGCTCCCTGCTCTGCGGGAAGCCTGCTTCTCCCTCTCGCACTCCCCCTGCTTGTGTTCGCTCTCTTGCTGTGTCTCTCTCCGTCAAATAAATAAATAAAATCTTAAAAAAAAAATAAATCAATGTTCTATTATCTTTTTTCTTCCATTTTGGAGACAGCTGGCTTAAATTATAAGGACTTTACTCTCTCAGACTTGGAATCAGAGTGATTCCAAGATGGTTAAAGCAATGGCCAAAGGTTCTGTGCTGCCATCCTTCGTATGGTTTTTATTTTTTGTCCTCAGGTCTGTCCCCTCATGGCTGCAAGATGGAAACTTCAAGCATCCCATCCTCATCCCATCATATTCAAAGGTAGAAAAGAAACTGGTGTCACCCTCTCCCTCTCTTTTGCGAGTGCAGAAATCCTTCTCAGAAGCCCCCATGTAAATTTCTCCTCATCTCTCATTGGCCAGATTACACCAAACGTTCACGCCGCCTAAACCAATCACTGGCAAGGAGGATGAGCTCATAAGTTAATCGTGATTCATCTCCTAGGCTCAGAAGGAACCACCCAAGGAAAGGAATGATTCTGTTAGCAAGGAAGTACAAAGAGAATGCTGTTGAGAAGGGGACCATCGGTGGCTGCCACGAGTGTGATTCAGAAATGATACAATTACAGAGGGAATGCACGTGTTAACAGATGTGAATGACACTCAAGTACTGAAGGAAAACTTACTGGGTTTTGCATGAAATTATGCGATCATTATTTTTTTGTGTGTTCATAAAATACGTCAGGGTGAGATGTGTGGTTATTTTAAGAATAAGCATTTTTGGAGAATAATCTCCAAACACTGTCAAATTGCATTTAAAAATTCAGAGTATCCCTTTGAAATTAAGTATTGTGTTTCTCACCTGTCACTAAAAAAATGATAATAACAACAACAACAACAAACAAAAACAACAAAACAAAAACAACAAAACCAGCATGGTCATGAATTCTGCCACACTTATTTATATGTTATTGATAATGGCTTGTTTATTGATTGCTGTTTGCTGCCAAAGCAAAATGTTTAACTAGAAAATGCTATGTTAACATCAGATATTAGTAGCCATTACCAAAACAAACTATTTTTCCACAAGTGTGATCCATGTATAGATGACCTCAAACCTGGGGCAGTCACCCCCAAAGAGTGATATCTAACATCATTCTGTGACGCCTAAATTTCTATTTCTGGGGAGACGGCCAGAGAAGGTCTGCAGTGCCAGTTAAGAAGGGGGTGGTCAGGGCGCCTGGGTGGCTCAGTTGGTTAAGCGACTGCCTTCGGCTCAGGTCATGATCCTGGAGTCCCGGGATCGAGTCCCGCATCCGGCTCCCTGCTCGGCGGGGAGTCTGCTTCTCCCTCTCCCACTCCCCGTTTGTGTTCCCTCTCTCGTTGTGTCTTTCTCTGTCAAATAAATAAATAAAATCTTTAAAAAAAAAAAAAAAGAAGGGGGTGGTCATGCCCACTAAATCTCAGAACCCCCTTGTACCTGTGTTAGAATGCTCTGTGCAGGTGATCTGGTGGCTCCAGTTACCTGGACCTATCCCTGACTGAGCACTGGATGACACGTTAACTAAGTTCTTCTTTACGGGGCCCTTGGACCTGATGGAGGCCAGGAGTCCTAAGTAACCCATCCATAGGGGTACGTCTCATATGCGACATGACCCATTTCTTCACTTTCCCCCAGAATCATAGGTCTGGCTATAAAAAGTTATGCTTTGTAGCTGTTTGGAAGATAGGAAATTGTTTTAAATTATCTCAAAGTACGTGGGGAGTTAAGATTGTCCCGAAGCTTCCACAAATGACGTGAGGAGCAGAACCTATGGGTGCAGGGGCTCTGTCCTCACTTCTGCTTAATTACCTACTGAAGGTGGCCACCTGCCCACAGAGTTGGCTTCCTCTACTGTGCCCTGTTTTTCAGGTTCAGGGACTAAATCTTTTTATGCCTCCATATAGGTATAGCTCTAGAACTGATCTGGGTAGTAAATATCTGCAATCCCCTGGGACTCTTCTGGGAAGACACCTGAGGCTTCTTGTTGTGTGGGTTGCATCTCAAGGGACCATCAGAGAGTGAGGTGATACCTGAGAAGCTTTAGAATGGGAATGCCTGGGGTGGAGTCCGAGCCATTGCCGCTGAGGGGATAAGAATAGCAGCAAGTTGGAAAAAGGTGATGAGAGGCCTGGGCCATCGCTATAAAATACATTGACATGCTTACAACTTAACTTTATTGGTTGCTAGAGGCATGGAATAGGAGTACGCTTTTCCCACTCACAGATCCAAGCCGGGTCAAACATTCTCAAACCCCCTCTGCCAAGCAAGGTAGTTTTGCGACATCATCAAGCTGTCCCAGTCAATGCATGTGATGCACTGTGGAACGTTCTTAAGGTAGTTTTGGGTTCCCAGGACCACTCTTTGGATAAAGTTTTCTCCACTGCATCAGACGATGGAGCTGGTGCTGACTCTGGGAGGAATATGGCCCCTACCCCAATGCCTCCATCTCAGATTGTAGAGGCTGGTTGAGTTATGGACAGCCAGGCATAGCAAGAATGGTTTACTAGTTAAAGTGTGCCTTCATGGATGCGGAGAATGGGAGATGCAATAGGTCAGAGAAAGGAGGGTCCTAAAAGAGTGTCCCAAACAGTGTTGGCAGTTTGACTCTTATTGGTCAGCTTCTTGGGAACCTGACCAACCCCAGACAAACTGATGAAATTCACTTTGTGACCATCTAGAGCAAGGACCATAACCTGGATCATTTCCTGTGACACCATCAACATTCTGACTTTAGAAAATCCTCCGCAGCTAATGGCATTCCTAGTCAGCAACATTGATATTTCCTATTTTTTTTTCTTGAAAATTTCTGAGATTTTCTTCTGATATTTTAAAATTCAGGACTTTAAGTATGTTGTATTTTGCCTATCTTATATTTGTTATTGAAGGGTGCTTCAAAACTGACCTTGGGAGAAAGAAAAAGATCAGCAAAGAAGCCACTAGGAGAGCAGGAAAGGATCAGAAAGCATAGCTGAGAAACTCTCCCTAAGCAAAGATAAAAATACACGTAATGTCTCAAAGCTAATAACCCAGGAGGTTAACTGGAAGAATAGCTTCATGCAAACCTTAAAGAGTATAAAGTCGTAGTGAAGGTGTTGAGTAGAGTGTGGTTACAAGCAAAACTGCAAATTGAAAGCATGGGCCTATAATTGGCTACACTAATAAGGGGTGGGAATGGAGGGGACATTGGAGTTAGACATTGAGAAACCAAATAAATGATGCTCTGTGGGCTCCAAGGTAATTTTCCAGTAAAGGCATATGGTTTCTACTACCAATTAATTAAAAGTAGGAAGGGAGTGTAATCGTGGCTGAGTTTATGCCCAAGTTAAAGTGCATTAGGAATGATTTAGAACAATGGTTCTCAAACTTGAGACTGTCAGAATCACCTGGAGGGTTTATTGAACATAGATTACTCAGAAGCCCCACCCCCAGAGTTTCTGATTCAGTAGGTGTGGGATGGGGCCTGAGAATTTATGTTTAAAGATTCTATTTATTTAATTTGAGAGACAGAGAGAGAGAGAGGCAGAGGGAGAGCTGAGCAGGGACCCTGACATGGGGCTCAATTCCAGAATCCTGGGGTCATGACCTGAGCCAAAGGCAGACACTTAACTGACTGAGCCACCCAGGTGCCCTGAGAATTTACATTTGTAACAAATTCCTAGTTGATGTGATGCTGTTTGTCTGGGACCACTTGCTAAGAACAACTGATTTGGAAGAATAGCAAAAAGGCTTATAACAACCCTGTTCCTGACTTACACCCTCACATTCCAGAAAAGTAAGGGACTTTTCATGTTGTGCATGTGTATCAGAATTAAAAATTATGTTACCAAAAAAAAGAAATAGAATGCTTTTTCCAACGATTTCCAAAGATTATTTCTTTATGATTTAAAACATGGGAGGGGCGCCTGGGTGGCTCAGTTGGTTAAGCAACTGCCTTCGGCTCAGGTCATGATCCCGGAGTCCCGGGATCGAGTCCCACGTCA
Organism: Neomonachus schauinslandi; assembly: GCF_002201575.2. Lineage (NCBI taxonomy): Eukaryota > Metazoa > Chordata > Mammalia > Carnivora > Phocidae > Neomonachus > Neomonachus schauinslandi. The sequence goes on from NC_058413.1 coordinate 100,144,982, forward strand.
GGCTCCCTGCTCGGCAGGGAGTCTGCTTCTCCCTCTGACCCTCCTCCCTCTCATGCTCTGTCTCTCATTCTCTCTCTCGCAAATAAATAAAATCTTAAAAAAAAATTTTTTTAAACATGGGAGAAATTCAAAGTAAAAAATAATGATGTGTAGAATTACATAAAAATGTAAAACTGCAATAATGAAATTCCACAAGACCAAGACAAAAAGAAATGTAACAGAATAAGAAAAAATGTTTGCTATAAATACAGCTGCATATTTAAAGTTTAATGTCCAAAATATATTGAGTCATTCAAACCCAGTTCCCAGTGGAGACATAGCCCAGGAAACACACATGCAGTTCATACACCAGGAAAACCAACATAAACCCACACTTGGAGCACTAAGCCTCAAAAGTAATTAAATCCAAATGAAAACAATTATAAGGGGCCATTTAACACATATCAGATAAACATGTATAAGGATAAATGATAAAATGCAGCACCAGTGTGACCGGTGGGAATTAGTTGCTGGTACAAGTGTAAATTGTGTTTTGTTTCGTTTCTTTTTTTTTTTTTAAGTAAGAGCCATAAAAATGATCACACCAAAAAAAATGCATCCCATATAAGTAATTCATAAGAAGAGCAAGCCTATAATTATAAAATATTTATAGCAGAATTATTTATAATAGCTAAAGAATGAAATTATCAAAATGCTCAATAGTAGGGAAATAGTAAAGACAAAAATTGTTAAGATGAACCTAATATTCATTCATTAGAAATGGAAGCACTTGAAGAGTGTGCCCACTGAAGGAAGTGTGCTACATTGAAACGGGGGAAAAGTACTGGGTTTGGAGTCAAGAAGCCTGAAATTAAGTGACCTTCAGCTGAGGATTCAAATGCTCTCAAGTTAGTTTTCTGCCAATGCAGTTTTTCCTCTAACCCAGCAGTTTTCAAACGTTTTGACCACTATCAAAATTTTAAAAGCTCATATTCCCATCCACTACACACACACACACACACACACACACACTCTCTCTCACACAGACACACACACACTCGCTATTGGTAACACACAGTGGTCTATTCTATTCTTTTGTCCACTTCATTCTTTTCCAATCCATTTTAAAATGCTGGTCACTAAATCAATTTCAAACCCACTAATATATCACAACCAGCAGTTCATAAAACACCAGTCTAATTTACAGGAGTGTTCAAAGTTTACTGCCGTCCCTTCTCCCAGCTCTCTTTCCAATATCCTCACCCTCCTGCAACCACACACACACACACACACACTACACCCAAAGAAAGCTCTACTAAAGGTCACAGCTGTAGATGGCAGGAACTGTAGTAGGCGTGCAAATTTTATAGCCCACTAGGTCTAAGGCCATATATGTCAGGAGGAATCATGACTTTTTAAAAGATTTTATTTATTTATTTGAGAGAGAGAAAGAGCGTAAGCAGGGGAGGGGCAGAGGGAGAGGGAGAAGCAGGCTCCCCGCCGAGCAGGGAGCCCGATGTGGGACTCGATCCCAGGACCCCGGGATCATGACCTGAGCCGAAGGCAGACGCTTAACCGACTGAAGCCACCCAGGCGCTCCAGAAGAGTGATTTTTAATGCAACTGGATAATTTCTTTCTCAGGCGGTATTAACAGCTATCTTGAAACTTTCTTAAACTCTTTCCTCCTTCCCTCTTCTCTCCTAGAAACCAGAGGACTTAGAAAAAAAGTCACACAATCCAATGCACCTAGTTCTACTGCTTTGGTTGTGGTTGCACAGGCTGAAAGTATTATTAGCCCAGACAGGGATCTGGCTGCCCATTCAGCTTCTTGTCTTGGCAAAGTCTGCGATGGTCTAGCCTAGCTCCAAAGTCTGAGCTGGGAGTGCCGAACATTTGTGTGTTTTCTGTGACTTAAGTGCCCCAAATCAGTGGTTCTTGAATTTTAATATACTTAAGAATCACCTAGGTCCTTATTAAAGGTGCAAATGCATATGTCCCATCACCAGAGAGTCTGATTCAGTGATGTGGTGGGGTCCTGGAAATTACATTTTTAACAAACACCCCAGGTGCTTTCTCCGTATGTGGAGAAATCCTTCTGTGGGTCCCATTGCCAAGGTGGAGGGCTGACTGGGATTCAGGCCTGGGTCATCCTGGCCACTGCTTTTCTTTAGGCATGTACAGCAAACCTTAGTTTCCTCCACCGTAAAACTCAGGGAATATACCCTATCTCTAGGCCCTTTGTACCTCTACTCTTATATGCTTTGTCTATAATATTAAATGAAAAAACAAAGAATTCTTTGCACATTGTTTCCAATTCTGTTTTAAAAACTATAAATACAGCTAATGTCTAGAAGAGATAAGAAAAATAGATATGCAACTAAGGGAGAAATTAGAGATATGGCTTTAAAAGTAACCTATTGAAATAATTACATAATTTTTAAAGAAATGGTGAACAACAAAGACAAAGGCATCAAGAAAGGCGAGAGCCAAGACTAGACCTTCGAATTTGAGTAATGATTATGACATCATCGGTGACCTTAAAGAGAACAACTTAGTACAGCCATAGGCATGAAAGTCATTCTGTGGTCAGATGCGAAAGGGAAGTAAGAAGAGTGAGCAGTAGCTCAAGGGAAAGGCAGAGTTAAGATATCTTTCAAGGTACAAGAGCCCTTTGTAGAGAGACCAAAGTCCCAGGAGACTCTCAAATTCAAAGCACATTGCAAGGAAACGCACTTAGCAGGAAGATAGGTTTCGCATGGAGGAGGAAAAAGATAGGATTTACTACTAACTGTTCCTCCAAGTTGGGAACATCAGTCAACTTGCGAGCAGTTGACTTGTCTTGCACCATTACACACATTAATTCAAGCCCCATCTTAGAGGAGAAGATCTTCCAGCTAACGGTCTCGGTTCTGGCGTCTGGAGTGGGACTGTTCCTTAGAGAGCTGACATCTGTGCAGGACCACTCACGGGGGAGAGCACCACTCCTCACATGATCAATCTGGAGGTGAGGACTACCTTACATTTGTGCTCAGCTCTAACTTTCCAGATACTTTCATGCATATATTTTCATTTCATCTCCACAACTCAGCAGTTGGTGTCTGTTTCCCCCTCTCTCCTTCCACCTCTGTCCCCCCTCCTCCCCAAGTCCTTACCATGGTTCCTGCCAAAGGAGCCCATGCACAAAGGTCACTAGTCCCCTGGAAAGAGCACTAGTTATTAAAGTTGGCAGGACAAGAGCCCAGCATTCCCATGTAAAGGTCTGGGAAAGCTGAACCTGGAGGGGTAAACCCAAGTCCAAGTGGGGGCTCCTCTCTCCAACTAACTCCTCTCCAAATTTCAGAGCTGCATTCTCGGGGCTACCTGTGGCTAGAGAGTTGACCAGATCCCACCAGGGTTCTGTTTACCAATTTCGCTACAAGACACGATAGGGAAGGATGTTTGGCTGTGCAAAACAGATCCCACCGGCTCATGGTGATGGAGGAGGAAGAAGATGCAGGGGGGTGTGCTGTGTGAGCACTGACCTTTAGCGCTTTCACACATAACCCCACCCTCCCGTGTAATCTGAGGAATGCTACATGGCCGACCAATCAATTCTGTGATTCCTCCTTCCTTTGGGAGGAGCTAGGAAGAAAGTGAGGCCAGAGGGGATGGAAGTGGGTTGGAAGTTCCCACTTTTATGGGCCAAGACTAAACCATGAAACAAAGAACAGAAACATGCCCTCTTTCTTCACAAAATAGGCAAGGACGTTATTGCGATCCTGTTATTCCCATTTTACAGATGATGAAATGAGGGAACAGGAAAGTTAAATGATTTAGTTACTATCACAAAGCTGGTAAATATTGAGATGGGTCTGCTGATGCCAAAGGCCAGAAGCTAGCCAGCATTCTGAATCTCTGATTCTAGTAACACTACGGGCTCATCAGCTTCCCACTGCTGCCTATCTGTGGAATTCCCAAAGCACAGATAAAGAATTCTGGCTGAGGCACACTGTCTTGCTCTCAACCTGGTCTTTTGACCAGGTGAGCTGGGAGAACACCTGCAAGCCTGTTTGTCTCCTCAACCTCAGGACTGGAATAGAGGATGGCCCACTCCACGCTACCTTTCCTCCCTCGTGACAGAGGGGTCTTGTCCTTGTCCTGACTGAGCCAGGGAAAGATGGAAATTCCCCTCCCAACCCCAGAGAAGGGAAAGTCAAGATGCTTCTCTCCTGAGGAGATACACTACTGCGGAGCACATGACATCTGGTCCCTCCGACTCAGTACCCTGATTTCCATCTAGGTGTCCAGCCTCCCACACAGAGCTCATGGATGGGCCATGATTGACAGAAGACCATGGTGGGGGGGAGGCCCCACCTCTCCCTGATCATCATGACTGGGGCAAGGATGGCCGTTTGACCTAATTCAGGTCAACCAAAGACAAAGACACATTTCCTGGAGGATTCTAGGGAGAATGACTTCACTTTTCCTTAGAAACTACCTGAGGGGGGCGCCTGGGTGGCTCAGTCATTAAGCGTCTGCCTTCGGCTCAGGTCATGATCCCAGAGTCCTGGGATCATGTCCCGCATCGGGCTCCCTGCTCAGCGGGAAGCCTGCTTCTCCCTCTCCCACTCCCCCTGCTTGTGTTCCTGCTCTCACTGTGTCTCTCTCTGACAAATAAATAAATAAATAAATCTTCAAAAAAAGAAAAAGAAAAAGAAACTACCTGAGGGACCTTCTCTTTTTTTTTGATGTGAACGGGGCTGCTCTTAGCCCCTCAAAGCTACTTGCAGCCATCTCGTGGCCACTAAGGGAAATTCACATGGTGGAAGGCAAAAAGGAAGAACAAAAACCAAGTGGGTCCTGGTGTCAACGCCAAGTTGGTGGATAAAGCCTTGACAAACGCCTGGTATTTCCAGTCTTTTCAGACTTGTGCGCCAATAAATTCCCTTTAGTGTTTAACCCAATTTGAGTTGCATTTTCAGTAACTGCAGAATTATAAGTAACATGTACTGCAACACATAAGCATATGAGTTTAGGGCGTCTGTTCCAGTTTCCCCAATTCCTCCTGGAGTTTTCCAAGGATAAGCTGACTGCCAGAGGAGGAAGTCAAATTTTCCTGTATCAGTCAAATGGGAAGTAAGAGGGAACCAAGCTTAAGAAAATAGATCTCTAATAACATTCCTCCAACACACACATATTCAAATGAAGTAAGTGTGGTATATAAGCTCACAATCAAAACCAAATACTATTATTACTATTATTATTATTATTATTATTATTATTATTATTACCACCTTTGTAACACCCTTAACTGAAAGTTCTATCCCCTCCATTGTGTGTCTGCAAATTCCATTTTAACCGAGTTACGGTGCTGGTGGGGAAAGGGCAAACCGTAAACTACCATCATGTGTTCAAAAACCTGGCCACTAGACCCCACTCATACTGGTTTCTTTGGAAAACAACAGTTGTAAAAGATACAGCGCTCTGCCACATCATATTTGGTGTCATCCCAGAAACTGCTCATTTTCTTAATCTTTGAAAATGAAGCCAATGAGGAAAGCCTTACACTCAGACTCCAAATTCTAAAACCAGTGAGGACGACTCTTCAACTTGCTTTGAAACAGAAGTAGCCGCCACCAGCCTGCCAGGTTTGGAAAAGAGGTGGCAAGAGTAGATAAACATGCCAGTGATTCTTTCTAAAGGTGGTCTGGGTCCTCTCCCCTTGCAATCAGTGATTTTTCTTACTCTAATGAAACCCAGATGCTTCCAGTAAAAGGAATGGCTGGTGTTCAAGCCATTTGCTAATTCTGCCTAGAGGTAGAGGGAAGGAAAAAAGCTGTGCCCCACATCATTAATTTTAAATATCCTATTTTGTTTTATTTTCAGAATGAAATGGTATGGAACAGTGTAATGAGCAATAGAAATATGGAACCAAGAAGCAATTATATCTTCAAAGGAACAAAATGAGAGCAAATAAAAGGACTTGCACAAGTTAGCACACAAACAGGCAGATCAGACATCATTTAGAGTCCAAATACATGCCTTTCGGTTATGTCTGTAAATTATCTTTCACAAACATCATGTTCTATCATTGAAGACTCCTTTCCGGGTTACAAGAAATTGGGTTTCTCATGGGGCCCTAAAACATATCAGATTCAATTTCATCAATATTGAATACATCTACTCTGCAACCATTGTGCTAGGTAATAGGGCAGCTAGATAAATAGGACATAATCTCTACCCTCAAAGTGCTGACAGTCTAGCTATACACAAATAACCATGATATAGTAGGTGTTGGGCAACACAGAAAGGGCATATTTCATTTTGTTTGAAAAGATAGGTGAAAAGATAGGCTTTACAAAAATGTAGGAAGGACCTGAAGCCATGCAGTATGAGAAAAGCAGGGGCTGGATGGAAAGTGTGGAGGCCAGGTCTTCAATCACCCTGCGAGAAAAGTGCCCAAGAGCATCCTAGAAGTGGATGGGAATCAGAATCCAGCTTCCTGCTTGAAGCTTGGGGCCTAGCATCCACCAGTGAACTGGGACTAAGGTAGTTCCAACTAAATTTTTAGAACTATTCTGGTTGGAATGGCAGGAAGCAGTGATTCTGGTATAAAAACAGGAATTGGGCTTATATATGGCATCCAAAAATGGTGCTGTATGGAATGGATCAAATATTGGATCAAGTGGATATACTATATACAATGGATCAAATGCCCCAATCCTTACACAAAGATATGGCTCAGACTGGTGCATCTCGGAGGTCCAGGCTGAGGCATCGATGAAATCATTCAACAGGGAGGAGCAAGCATGAGAAAAAATTCCCGTGCACAATCCCCTCTCGTACAAAAATTACAAAGCACATAATGGCATACATAATAATGAGAGCTGGTTGGCAGACCCAACAAATAGGACAAATCACACCTAAGGATAGAAATAACGGTGCAACTCACCAAGGTGTTTAAAACAAATTTGTTTAGAACCCTCAAAGAGATAAAGGAAGACATGGCATCCTTAAAATGAAAAGAGGTTATTAAGCTGGAAAAGGGATCTGTGAATATGAACCAAAAATCATTAAAAATTTAAAAATAGAGTAAAAAACTGAGTAGATGTGATAAATAGTAGACTAGGTAAGGTCAAATGGAATCCATATATTGGCAGAGAGAGAATGGCTAGGTTTTCCTCAATCCCATTTCCTCTTCCTTGGCATCTAAGAAAAACATATTTCCTAGATGCCCTTGCTGTGAAATCAGGGCCATGTGATTGGAACGTGAGTGAAAATAAAGTTTATCACTTTTAGTCCTGGCCACAAAACATCCTGGATGATCGTTTCCTTCCTCAGAGATCATGAAGAGCATGTTGATGACAGTGGCATTACGAGATGTAGGTCATACACGGGAGGACATCTGTCAAAAGAGCCCCCCTAACCTGCCTCGAACTGTCACGGGCCAGAAATAAACCTTTGACCCGCTTTCTGTGCTTAATTGTTGTGCAGCACAGGATAGCCCATCCTGGAATATATAGCAAATCACGCTGAATGCAATAAAACCAGATAAATAAATAGAAAAATGAAAATAAAGTTACAGAGGATAGACCAAGAAGCTCCAACTTATGTATAATATGAAACATGCGTGTTCCAGGGGGAGAGAAACTATTACAAGAGATAATCAATTGAGAATTGGCCAGAAAGAGAGAGATAAATTCTTAGAATAAAAGAAGTCAGAAGAACCATGAGAGACTACGGACTCTGAGAAACAAACTGAGGGTTCTAGAGGGGAGGAGGGAGGGAGGATGGGTTAGCCTGGTGATGGGTATTAAAGAGGGCATGTTCTGCATGGAGCACTGGGTGTTATACACAAACAATGAATCATGGAACACTACATCAAAAACTAATGATGTAATGTATGGTGATTAACATAACATAATAAAAAAAAAGTAAATCATGCAAAAAAAAAAAAGAATAAAAGAAGTCATTCGGCATCCTGGCTTATATGCAGCAATTTTTTGCAATAATGATTTTTATACTTTTTGGCCAAAGCTTAGAAATACACTGTAATCTTTTTATAAATCTTCATTCATTCATCCATCCATCCATCCATCTATCCATCCATCTATCCATCCATCCATCCATCCATCCATCCATCCATTCATCCATCCATCCATCCATATAAGAAATATCGAGAACCCATGACCTGCCAGCTTCCTTATGAGGAAGTGGGATTTTATAATCTAGTGGGAAATCAGAGAAGTAGCTGGCAATTACTATACAGGGAATACTAGAGGGAAGAGGTGGATTGAGGGCATTTGGACATAAAATGATATGATACATTTAAAAAGATGCTAGCAATCAAGTAAGGTTCAAGCAAAGGAAACATGTGAGCAAGTAGCTAGAGCTAATACTAAACCAGTAGTCAGGACCCAGATTCTGAACTAACACATTTGCAAAATAGCTGGAAACCTTAGAAGGAACATGCTTATAGGATGATTTTAAGAATGGCAAAAGGTTTTCCTAAAATATCCCTGCCCTACTCACCTACCTGAAATGTCAGCACCGTTCAATGTAGCCATGGATTTTGACTGGGACAAAGGATCTTGCATACCTCCCCCCTACACACACACACGCATGCACACGCATGTACACGTGCACATACATACATATACACACACACACGTGAGAGGAGCAGCAATGCCTGGGCCAGGTAACACCACTGCTATGACCCATTCTTATTACTTGTGACATAGTGCCTTCTGCACCAGCTCAGAACTTCTCTTTCTGGCTTTTGCTCTGACAAGTGGGAAGAGAGGAGAAAATGCAAAACGGAAGAAGCCCAGAAGAGGGGGCAGAGTATGGGGCTGCCGAGGGAAGAATATCCAGGAGGCAGGAGAAGGGGGTATCAGTGGGGTGGCCGGGCCATGAGGCATAAGTGACAGCTGGGTGCTCGGGGCACGAAAGTTTAGGGCAGAGAAAGGAGGAAAGAGGAGAAAATTGCTGTAGGACTGCAAATTCTCAAAAAGAGAATTTCTAGAATGCCTCCCAGAAGACCTGTGTTGCTTTTCAATGCTTTTGAAGTCAGGTGGGTTTTTTTGTTTTATTTTTTGTTTTCATTTTAAGATGACATTTGTAGACCTTGGCCACAAGTTTTATTTGGGTTACATATTCATACACTCTTTGAAACTAACAGTGAAAGTTCCCAAGGGTATGGTACCCATCACGGTCAAAGGAACCTGTTGCTGCCTGAGAGACAGAGATGGGGCAGTCAGCAGCCTCTCACGAGAAGGAAGTTTCTGGAGAAGGAAGAGAGCTGCATGGTGTGGGGTTAATGGAGACAAATTTCATCCACTTTGTCATTTTGAACAGATTCATTCTCATTGTACAAATGATCCCAAGTCCATAGGCTACGGCCTTGGAGAAATTAGATTGGATCTGAATAATATAAATTATAGTCAAAGGAAAATTTGTTAAAGGTGAAAACACTAGCCACAGTACCAGGGCTATGCTAAGGCTGTCCTCAGATGTCCCCTCGGAATGAGGGGGGGGAGTGAAGCGATGGTCCTTGGAGAGGGTCAGTTATTTTAGAAACACAGAGGGTGGGGGTGAGGAGGCAGGGGAGGAGCTCGGTTCTTCCCCAGGATGAACTCATCAGAGCAGCGCCAGGCAGGTGGGCCATGAGGGAAATGTTGTGCAGAGTGGGGCTTCTATTCCTCTTACGTGGGAGATTGAGACAAATGCCAAACACTCCCTCCGGCAGGAAGAAAATGTGCATAGACAGCAGTCATCCCTTCTCTAGAGATCCTGGCCTTTCTGTTCCTGAAAAGATCTGACAACCTGCTCTGAAGTATGGAAATTGCTCTCGCTGGAGACATTCCAGAGTCTCCTTCCAGCCGCAAACTTTCCAGGCTGGCTCTGCCAGTCTTCTGTGGCCACTGGAATGACTCAGTGAGGACTGAGAACAGCTCAGGATGTGAACGGTGACAGCGTTTCCGGGGAAAGAGTGCAGTGATGTTCAGAATTAGAACATCTAGGCCACAAATTGGGCTCGGAGTCTCAGTTCCCTCAGAGAGGGAAGGAGCTCCCCTCTGGCCAGAGGAGTTATGTTGTCCTTGTCCCCAAGGTGGTACTTCTTTTCATATCCATTCAGTCCCCGAGCACAAGAGGCAGTTCCTCAAGGGTCAGCAGCTGGGGCACATCGCCAGCCAGGTAGTGGCAGACAACTCGCCAACAGAGCTCTGCCCTGGTCCAAGGACCCCACTCAGACCCCAGACGGTGTTGGGGATGATTATGCGCCAGAGGCGTCTTCCCAATGGCGGCTTCCCTCATGCGACACGTAGCCTTCTAGATCCTGCGGAGCCAAAGCATGACCTTATCACTTCTCACATAACCCGGTGTCTGGCTGCTACCCAAAAAGACCCTCATGTCCGAGGGTCATGTCCCCTCTGGGGCCCAAACTTTGCTGTCTTGGCACCAGCCTATGCCACGGTCTTCAGGCAAATAGTTCAGACAATTCACCTGCCACAGCTGAGTACAGACCTTTCTTGTCTCCCTCATAAGCAGAAAATGCTTCCCTTTGGACAATAATAGTCTTGGCCATTTGCCTCTCACACCAGTGAGTGAATTCAGTTGTCTTGGGGCCACACATAGAGCTCTAGCCATCAGCTCTGCTTCCTCCCAGAGCAGCTCCTCCTTCCCTTTCTCCCAAAAGGTCTCCTGCCATTCTCAGAGGTCGACCAGCTGATTATGCTGAAGCCCTTTCCTTTCCAGACATTTCTGCACAAGGGCTCAAATTCACAGGTAGGATAGCCTACCTATTAAGCATGTGAAAGAGAGGCTGTGTGTAAATCCTGCCTCCACTACTTACTATGCTACCATGGGCAAGGATTATAATTACAGCTAAGCCTTGGTTTCCCCATCTGTGAAGTGGGGATGATAACAGTATACAATTCAGAGAATTCTTCTGAGAAGATGCATGTGGAACACCTCACAGAAAGATCTCCATGTTGGTTGTTGTCATTATGGTTCACCGTATGCTAACTACCCTAGGAGCTCCCGGTGCAGTCAGGGACTCCAGCGGAAGAAACAGACACACACATGACAAAGTTCAATTCAGAGTCCTAAGTGCTATAATAAAAACACAGTCGATGCTCATTATTCATGGATTCTGTATTTGTGGATTTGCCTATTCACTAAAATGTATTTATAACCCCAAAATCGATACTTGCAGGGTTTGGGGGATTGTTCCTGGACACGCACAACCTAGTGAAACATGTGAGTTGCCTGGCATGCACATCCCTAGCTCAGGCTGAACAAGGCAACACTCTGCCTTCGTGTTGCAGCAATCCTACTGTAAATAAGTGTCCTCTTCATGGTCTATTTGGTGCTACGTTTTTTGAATTTGTGTGCTTTTTATGGGTGATTTCACCGTTGAAAATGGTCTCAAAGCATAGTGCTGAAGTGCTGTCTATTGTCCTTTAGCATGGAAGGCTGTGATGTGCCTTATGGGGAAAATACATGTGACAGAAGCTTCATTTGGGCATGAGTTATAGTGCTGTTGGCCATGAGTTCAATGTACGAATCAACAATATATGTTAAATAAGGTGTCTTTAAACAGAAGCCCCTGTAAAACAAGGTTACGTATTGATTGGTTGGTTTAGATATTGGGACCGGAGGCTTTCAGGACACTAACACTGTAATTCCCCCAGGAGCAATGGTTCAGTATTTGCTGACTGCATGTTCTCAATGCCTTTAGAGACCGTAACTACCAAGAATTACAAGAATCAACTGTATGTAGAAAAGCCCAGAGAACCCAGAGGAGGATCTAACAGCTCTACTAAGGGAAGAAGCTTCTCAGAGGAGGGACTTCTGAGCTGACCTGGCAAAGAAAACTGAGAGCTTCCTGGTGGATCAGGAGGGCTAGGGCGATGGAGGGAGGTAGGTCAACACACTCCAGGCACAAGGGCTTGGAGGCAAGTCTGTGAACTGCTGAGATAGAAGTCTTTCATTTAACAAACAACTACTGAACACATCCTGAGCCAGGCATGCCTGGATGGGGGCTAAGAGTGGAGGCAGAGATCAGTGGGGCCATTGAGAAAGGCCATGATGGGGGGTCTGGAATTAATCCATGAACAACTGGAGGCTCATCAAAGGCTCTTAGGCAGGAGTATGGAGTGACCCAGCACAGCCAGAGAGCAAAAGGCTTAGGTAAAACCAAATGTTGTCATGTAGTTACACAGTTGACTAAGTAACCCAAAGAAGCTATGGCATCTCCTTCCCTGGAAATGTTGAAGGATAGAAGTCTCTAGGTTTCTCCACGCCAGGTTTTGTTATTTCCTTACTAACACCTTTGAGGGTCTCTCGTGCTGAGAATGAAACATAGATGCCTCCAGCCTTTCAGATTCAGCCCATATCTCAGTGCATCCCATCACTTGCGCACTTAAATCCTGCACACCAGCCACAAGGAACTTCTCTCAGTTCCTCAATGAGCCATGCTTTCTCCTGCCTTCTGTCCTGGCTGTGTATGGTCAGGAAAATGGCGGCCCCTCCCCCCAGGCCTCTACCTGCAACACACACTTTTGCTTACCCTTACCCTCCAGGTCTCGGATTAAAAGTCACTTCCTCCAGGAAACCATACCCATGTATGTTCCTACGGGGACACTTTTCACACTGAATTGTTTTGTTTGATTTATGGTCCATCCTTGCCAAATAGACCCTAAGCTCTGAGAGGGCGGGACCACAGGGTCAGATTTACTGTCTGTATCCCTGGTACCTGGTACTTTGAAGGTGCCTGGTCTGTAAGCCCAAAGGCAGGAACAGAACAGGTTCACCCAGGGGCCGTGGGCCTCCAGCTCACCTAGGCTATGACTTGGTAGGTTGAATGTTCCATGTTCTACGGGGACTGCATGGTCCCCGGGGTTCCAGGCTTCCTTAAACCCCACATTCTAATGATTATTAAGTCACTGAGGGTACAGTGTTTGCCCCCCAGCCAGCAGGACCCTCTGTGAACTGTGAAACAATTGATTCTTCTCCAAAGCACTAAGTGCACTTAAGTGTCTATAATTACAGTTGCATTTTCTAGAAGGACACTAATTATCTTTAATTCATGGATTATACTTACTGCCTGGGAGCAAGAAAGGAAAAAAGCACATCGCCTTGCTGGGGAAGTGTGCTGCTGCTTTGCTTCGCAGTGAGTTCTGTTAGAGTTCTTTCTACTCACCCTCCAAGCTCCGACTCCCAACCTGCTCCAATAGGGTAGGTTATTCAACCTGATCTCTAGGGGATAAAGGGAGAGAGGAAAACATGGGATAATTTCCAGTTAGTCTCAGAGAGTGTCAGTATCTTAATTCAGTGTCTGGTCTTCTAGGTTCTGAAGCTTCATCTGTCGGGGCATCCATGGCTGCTCTGGTCACTGATTCACAGTAATCGGACTTATAAGAGACTGAGTCATAACCAGAAAGCAGACTGTTTTCACTTGGTGAGAGGAGGATGCATTGCCAGAACTTGGAATATTGGTGGCTGTGGTCCAGGGGCATTCCTATTCTCATATCCCAGGTCAAAGGACATTAGATAATTTTTGAGGTGTGTTTTATTCTAGCTGTACCCTGATAAAGCAGAGAGCATGATTATTCCCACTTTTCAACAAGACTAAGGCTCAGAGAGGTTTTACCCAAATGTCATGGTTTTCTGGGTCTTGGTGTCCTCTTGACAAATTTAGGTGCTGGGTTAAGTTTTATGAACTGTGATCCTAATAATCGGAAATCTAAATGGATATATCACAAATGAATTTTTACTGAAAGCAGTAGTAACTTAGGTCAGTAAAGCCTTAACCTGCTAATGGATGGGGCTCAAATTTGAACCAAGTGCATATGAAGATTTCAGTCTCAGCCATTTTCCCTTTGTCACTGTCTTAGCTCAGTTTCCCGAGAAGCGGAGCCCAAGTCAGGGGTTTGGGAACATGTAATTTATGGAGGGGGTGCTCTCCAGGGAAAACTGGTTGCGACGGGTTGCAGAAGCTGAGCAAGGACGTGGTCTTAGGAAAATCTAGCCTTGGCCTGGTCCACAAGGGGAAGGCGTCGGAGCATAAGCTGCAACGACAAGCGTCCACCCCACGCCCACCCTTAAACTCTGCAGCAAGAGGACCAGCCTTCGGAAGCCTTTTCCAGTCAGTCCTTGGTTGGGGGACGGCCTGGGGGTGGGGAGGGGCAGTGGCCTGCGGATTCCTAGATGCAGTGACTTCTATGAGATAAGAGCAATTCTCCCCAGAAGGGGGCAGCTGTGAGCTCCTAGCAGCCAACACTCCTAACTTCGGGAGGCTGGGTGTGCTGACGCGGAGGTGCCTGGGTGGGGCGCTGCAGCATCAGCTACAGCCCCTCATCCTGTGTATTGTCCCTCTCAGCTCCAGGCATTTTGTACTGCTCTCCTCTCTGCCAGGACTTTGTTTCCCTCCCTCCCTTCTGCTCAAATAAATCTTATTTCCCCTTTAAGCCTCATCTTACACATCACCTCCTCCAGGAAGCCCTTGCCAACCCTTCAAGACTAGTCTAGATTCTCCTCTGCTTTCCCACCTACACCACATTCCATATTAAAGCCACCCCCTCCCCCGTTTGCCCACGCTGACCTTGACTCTAAGCTCCAGAAGGTCAGGCACCATGTCTGACTTATGTTCCTCTCTATCCAGCACCTAGAACCATTCCTGGGACTTAATAAATGCTATTTGTTACAGGAATTAATAATAGTCTTCTAGAGATTTAAACTTGGAAAAAAAAAAAAAGAGCAAGCTGCTGTCGGTAATCAAACTAAGCCAGGTCCAGCGCAATAGAGGCAGGTGGGGGCGAGCGACGCCTGAACCGTTCTCTCATTATTGTGAGCTGCGGGCGAGCTTTCAGACCAGAAAAAGTTGTGCTTATGCTGAACAACAGCTGGTTGGTCTTGAACTGATAAGCACAGTGAATTGTGTCACTGATATTTTCCCTCTTTGCTTTGGTTGCTAGGAAGCTCAGAGCCCAAGCCCCTGATTAAGCAAAGGGGGTGAATTTTCTAATTCTAAATATGGACCCTAAAGTTCCTTTCAAGGAAAACACCCTGGCAGTTTGAGGGAAGTGAAGCCCCAGGGGTGTGGTCCAGACCAAAGTGAAGAGAGGGGTATAGGTATTTGGAAGGGGAGGCAAGAAGCCAGTGAGAAGGGGGCTGGAGACAAGAGAAGGGAGAAGGGACAGCAGAACCACGTGGTGAGACTCAACTGGAGTAAGTGAGTCACTAAGACTCCCCATAGGGTTAAGAGCGGGGGTGCCGAGTATTTTAAGCTGCTGGTGTCCTACCACCAGACCCCCTTCCATTGTCTTGAAGCTTCAGGCAAGTCTGCTGTTCACAGACATTAAGGGCAGCAGAATTTCAGAGAATGAAGGGATCGGGATAGGTCTGGTCAAGGGATCATGTGGCACAGAAAAGGATCGGCACATGCTTGAAGTAAGACGATTCACAAACTGGAACTCAGGGCCAGGAGGAGTGGAGACTCGGTGGACTCTCCCCCCCCCAAGGCCCCGTAGAGGAATCACGGATTGTATGCACAGGGGTTTGAGCCAATTTCACTTGAATCTTAAAGAATAGAATAAATTTAGGTGTTAGAATTCTATTTTAGGGGCGCCTGGGTGGCTCAGTTGTTAGGCGTCTGCCTTCGGCTCAGGTCATGATCCCGGGGTCCTGGGATCGAGCCCCGCATCGGGCTCCCTGCTCGGCGGGAAGCCTGCTTCTCCCTCTCCCACTCCTCCCCCTGCTTGTGTTCCCTCTCTCGCTGTGTCTCTGTCAAATAAATAAATAAAATCTTAAAAAAAAAAAAAGAATTCTATTTTAACAAGTATTATTCTCTGATTCCGAAATCATACAGGGTTGGACCTCCTTAATTCCGCCTCATTTTACAACAGAGACAAAGGCGTGGGAAGGTGAAGTTCTTTGCCCCCATCACCATCTTCATTTCGGCCCCCCTAAAATAGGTTTTGACTTTTACTTTTGTAAATCTTTTTTTTTTTTTTAAAGATTTTATTTATTTGACAGAGACACAGTGAGAGAGGGAACGCAAGCAGGGGTAGTGGGAGAGGGAGAAGCAGGCTTCCCGCGGAGCAGGGAGCCCGATGCGGGGCTCGATCCCAGGACCCTGGGATTATGACCTGAGCTGAAGGCAGAGTTTAACAACTGAGCCACCCAGGCGCCCCTACTTTTGTAAATCTTAACGCACAAGTAAGATGATAAAATTCCATGAGGTTGTAAGGGTCACAACAAATAAGCGGCATTTCCATAGCATTTAACTAATCTTACAGGGCCATGAGAAGGGGACAGCAATTGACCCTTGAGAAGAAAGGGGGCAGTAAACTAATAGCTTACCCTCCTCCTGGAAACATTTTCTTCCTGTTGTTGCACGTGGGGCCCTTACGTCCCTGCTCTTAAGGAGAATACCAGTCATTCGCATCTCAGGCTTCGAAGTGAGTCCTGGTGCTGCTGATCTTTCTGAAGACAAACCTACTGTTCACAGTTCCTAACTCCTCTCCGGTTTAAATGTTAGAAAGCTCTTCTCTGGTCAGTGCGCCTGCCCGGCAGTCCCATGGATCTGTCTCTTGCTGCAACAGTGTTTGGACAGAACAGACCCAGGGAGCCCCTTCTTCCAGCCTCCGGCCACCCGCCAACCTCCTCTGTATCAGCAACCTTCGGAGCCATCTTCAGAACCACCCCCTGCCTCAGGGACCAGTCAGCACAGCTTTTGAGCTTAGCCCCCACTACCCACCAGCTAGGAGCTCCCAGATTTGCCAGAATTATTCCACCCACGTGGAGGCCATGGCCAGCCGCCTGGTCAGCCTGCACCTTCAGGCTTCCAACCTTCCGTCTCTCTGGGCTTTTGTTTCCACCCAGACACTGTGGCTCCGGACCGCGAGGGCACTTCCCCCCGGGGGTGGGCCGGGGACCAGCGCCAAGGCACTGGGATCCTGGGGCGCAAAACCGAGACCCTGGCCGCGCTCTCCTCCAGAACAAACAGAAGCCTCCCAGGACTGACCGGGCAAACCCCTGAACTCCGTGGAAGCCGCTCCGCCCGGAGAAGAACCTGAAGCAGGCCCTTCTGGATCTGCAAGCCCCGGGTGGTGCCCGCGCAGACGCGGGGACCTGCTGGAGAACCGCGTCCTAGAGGAGCAGGTGAAGCTCAGCAGGAAGATGGGGCGCACCTGCCTGAGTTCGGCGGGCTGGGCTGCGCAGCCTTGCTTCCAGGGGCTCACCCTCCAGCGGACGGGCAGCCCCCAGGGGCCCAGGCCTTTGAGGGGTCCCTCTGTACTCCCTGCTGTCGGGGCTTCTGCCTGAGCCTCTCCCTGCAGCCCCGAGGCAGCTTTTAAAACCTTGACCAAACCGGAAAGCAAGTGAAAACGGTATAGCTCTTTGCAGGAAAAAAGAAAAGACAAAGCTTTTCTCTAAAGAAAGAAAGACCTCTCTAATAACCAGCCAGGGAAGAAATTATTTTCCTGATCTTCAACACTGAGGTCAGAACAAAGGCAATATTAACTCCCAATTATTTGTGGAGGGTTCAGAATTCAACTCCAACTGGTCCCCTGAATTCATCAGACACTACTAACATAAAAATTAAGGTTTTAGGTATTGTGGTTTGGCCAGCAATTTTGGAAAGATTTCTTCATTTTAAATATTAAAAAACTGGGTTTTGAAAAAGTACAAAAACTTCTTTTTTCCTTTTTTGAATAAACAGGAAATAGATGATGGTGAGTTAATCGCATAACCGAATATTTAACATTTCTTATGCTAATCTTGCCAAAAGCCTCTGTACAGGGCGCCTGGGTGGCTCAGTTGGTTAAGCGACTGCCTTCGGCTCAGGTCATGATCCTGGAGTCCCTGGATCGGGTCCCGCATCGGGCTCCCTGCTCTGCGGGGAGTCTGCTTCTCCCTCTGCCCCTCCCCCCTCTCATGTGCTCTCTCTCATTCTCTCTCTCTCAAATAAATAAATAAAATCTTTAAAAAAAAAAAAAAAAAAAAGCCTCTGTACAGTTTTATTAGAATTTGCATTTTGTGTATAGGCCTGAAAAGGAAAGTTTTAAATGTATGTATCTATAAAAATAATTATACATATTTTTTGTTAAAGAAAAATCAGCTGACTCCTTCCTTCCCCTTTCCCTAGCAGCCTCATGCTAGGGAGCATGTGGAGCATACAAAAGGAAATACTCTGGAGAGGCTTCCTGTTTTGGAAGGTTTAACTCAATTTAAATTCCTTGCTGTATCAATGAGCGAATTCAGAAATGAAGGTCTCGGAAAAGAGCCACGTGCGCCCTCTGCCGGCGATCATAGGGCCAAGGAAAGCATCTCCATTCAGTGCAAAACTTGCCAACAAGACCGAAGAGACAATGGTGGAGAGCGTCTGGAAGTTCCAGTCACTGCTTCTGTTGGAAAATGTGGCATAGCAAGCTTCAGCGATGTTGCTCACGGCGGTGTTTTTCTTTGTGATAATCTTCCATAAAGACCCAGAATATCTAGTAGTTAGCCTAAGGCTCTGTAAGAGTGCATTACTTTCTGGTCTCCTTCATGGAAATGTAAGTCTTCAGCATAGCATCCACAGCCCCCAAGCCCAATGCCTGGCACATAACAGGGGTACGATAAATGTCCACTGAATGAATGAACACCTACGAAGAAGACTCTAGATTCAAGGCGCCAATAGTGCTGATTTAGGTACAGTACATATGCAAGACAGGATTCCCTAGTCATAGCTGGAGCCTCTCAGTGACATGATGAAGAGCTTTCGAAGAGCTTTTTAAAGAGCTTTTGAAGGCCGTACTTACTCAGTTCAGCAGGGAATCTTTTTTTTTTTTTTAAGATTTTATTTTATTTATTTGACAGAGAGAGACAGCGAGAGAGGGAACACAAGCAGGGGGTGTGGGAGAGGGAGAAGCAGGCTTCCCGCCGAGCAGGGAGCCCGATGCGAGGCTCGATCCCACGACCCTGGGGCCATGACCTGAGCCGAAGGCAGACGTTTAACGACCAAGCCACCCAGGTGCCCCTATGAAGGGAATCTTAATGAATTTAGCAACATGTGGCTTAGCAGCTTTCCTGGAAGGGTATCCAAGTTAGTCTAGTACCTATACATCCCTTAACAGGTTACGAAGTGTCTTCACAGGTATCTCATTTGATCTCAATAGCCCTGAGCAATGATTATCACCCCTATTTTACAGAAGGGCCCTGAGCCAGAGAAAGGTGGAATAATGCTTTCATGGCAATCAAGTGATAAGCTAAGATTCACACAGGTTTTCTGTCTCCCAGCTGTAAGCTATTCCCACCTCCTCCAAGGCTTCATAAGATTTAATGGTCTCCTCGTATTCTCAGTGTGGCTGAGGCTAAAATTAGAGGGGACAGTCACAGCTTTTAAAGATCACCCTAGTAAGTCATATCATGGGCATCTCCTCTTATTACTCCTGACAGCCGGATGATGGGAATTACGAAGGCTGGGCTGGGCAGGCTGCACGCCACCAAATGGATGGACAACCTTTTTAATAGCTTTCTCTTCCCTGGTCATTGACCAGGACATTACACACAGACTTGCGTCTTCCTGCATCATAAAATTTGGCTCAGGGAGAGACTGTTGAGCGCTTCCCAGAAAGTGGACCGAAAATCCTTGCGCTGGGTCAGTGGTCAAAGAGATTTATAAGTTAGTACCGGAGTGACCCCTACTCAGTGTTTGCTAGTGACTTGGTTGGTCTGTTTGATTTCAGTGAAAGCAAACAAAACCCAGCAGACAAATGTTTGCTTAGGTCCTGACTTCACTTGGAGAACAAATCTGTGAGGAATGTGATAGCGAGAGCCATTTCATGCTTTTGTACCCGATGTTCCTTAGCTTGCCTGGCCTTTCCCGTCTGCCAAACACACCCCTCTTCAGCCTGCAGGACCCAGAGCAAATGCCACCTTTCTTGACACCCCCACTCCAAAACACCCTGTGCTTACTCATCTCAGAGCTCTTACCGCAATGAATTGTAACCTGTTTTTTCGTGTCAGTTTCCGTGACGTGGAGTTCTTTAAGAACAGAGACTGCACCTTTAATCTCTATAGGAAAGACAAATGTTGGCCTCCAGAGATGAGCCCCAGACGCCTAGACCACAGTCAGTGGCTTCCAAACTCTTGTGATCACAAACTACAGTAATAAATACATTTTATTTTAGATCATAATCTAGGAGCAGATATTTATGGTTATCTATAATAGTACATGATTGTTTTACAAAACTGAAAAAAAAAAACCCTCACAAAATAAATGCTACTATCTGGGATTTTGTTTTCTGGTTTATTCTCTATTATTTTTTCAAATGGGTATTGATTAATTTTATGGTGCCCTAATGAATGACAACCTGCCGTTGGAAAAATATTGGTGTGATTGACTTCATCTGGCCCCAACTCCCATTTTCTGTCTGCTGCTACTGGATGCCTTCAAACTGGGGGAGAAGGAAGGAGTTCTGACTGGGGGATGCAGAGGGGAAGAGAGGAATGAGCACAACCGAGTAATTTTAAGAAAATCTTCCTATTCCCTTTTTAGCCCCTTGGCCTGGGTCTGAGCTCCTATTGGTAGGACTGAGTGTTAGAAACTAACTAGAATGTTTGTGAGAAACCCTATAAAACTTCGGGTACAAACAAGACGGCTTCAGGATCTAGATCAGGAAAGAGTAAACGACAACCTTTGGGCCAAATCCACCCATCCACCTGTTTTTATAAATCAAGTTTTATTGAAACACAGCCATGCCCATTAATGTGCATATTGGTCAGGCTGCTTTTTTTTTTTTGGCTGCTTTTGCTATAACTTCAGATCCGGGTAGTTGGGATCAAGGCGGCATGACCTGTAAAGCCGAAAATACGTGCTATTTGGCCCTTTGTGGGGAAAGTTTGCCCACCTGCAGGATAGACAGGAAGTGTTCCCCAAGTCTCTGAGAGGAAAGCGCCCGGCTCTGAGGCCTCCGAGGGGCAGCTCCTTTCTCCAGACAGACCATCTTATCCCTTCGCCAGCACTCACAGGCCGGGGATGCGTGTCAGCCGCAGCAGAGCCTGAGACGGAGAGGCTGACCCGGGCAGGTTCTGCGTGGGGACTACTGCTGCAGGTTGCAGCATTGCCCTTGGAAGTATCTGGAAGCACTGGGGGTGTT